>NW_006160192.1:1082429-1170193 GCF_000334495.1 Tupaia belangeri chinensis | reverse complement strand
CTTCATTGAGCATCATAATATGGCAGTAATAAAATATTTTCCATGAAATAACCTAAAATTTAGGAAACATCTCCTGGGAAGAAACTAAGTATAAGCTACGGGGATTTTGCCCTACTTAGATATGTTTTACTGTATGAAAGAAAAAAGCAATAGAATTCCCACTGGAATAAATAAACGTTAACCTGTCACAAATCTTTGGCCACTGACAGAAGACATGAGGCTTCTAGATCAAAGACAAAGGACTTGATTATGCACTGCAAAAGCAGTAGCGGGCATACCCACGTATTCTATGGGTTCCCCTTGCCCCAAAGTCTATGGGATTATAGGAGAGTTTCAAATGCATTGTTATGAAAACAAAGGATTGTACTGCCTGTGAAGAACTCTGAGCCTAAGGAAACTTCCTTTATGGCACGTAGTAAGCAAGTCTGTTCTTTGTACAGAGAGACCAAGTACTTTGCAGAACTATGTGATTTATTCTTGTGAGACTTACTTACTTTTCAGAATTGCTAACTGCATAAACAATCCAGATAAATGGCCAAAATGCAAGAATGATCAGGATCTGGATGTTTTTGCTTATTTAGTAATATACTTAGGAGCACAGAGGCTCATAGAAGGTGCTCGCCCCCAACTATATTCAGGACACATTATAAGAGAAATTGGAGTTTTACATGTTAGCCTAGGCACCGAAAAGGGCACATACAACATTTTAAATCAAAATGGTAGAAACTTTTCAACAACATCTCTGTTATTTGGGAATTACCCTTATCTTTTTTTTTCTTAATTAACATCCTCTCACCCTCATCCCCCAACCCCCAAAAAAGTTTTCTTAATGTTTTATAAAATTACAAGCAGGGAGATGGTTTTACTTGACCCTAAATTGGACCTACTATAATCCATGCAAACATCTTCTAAGAAACCTCATTTCCTTCAGGTAATCTTCAGGATAGAGGATATTGTATGTTAGGTGGTAGAAGAACAGGAGGAGGAGTTCTGTGGCTGCCACTGTGCTCACAATCTGAAAAAGCAGGCTAATGTTTCTTTTATTACTGGCTCTCTCCCTGCATCTCCATGACCTGAAGAAAGTCAATTAACTTCTATGTGCCTGTACAATGAGGATAACACGACTTGGTCACACACCTCTGCATGGTGTTGTAAGGAAAAACAAGATAATGCTTAGAAAGCATTTATAGGAAGTTCAAAAGAAATGTTGAGTGAGAGTACAATGCATTCTTAAATGTGAAAAATGGCCTAATTCAAACTCTTTGACGGGACTAGGCTAATAAGGAAAGGCATTTTTAACACTTTGCTAAACGTAATTTGCTCCTGAGTATGTGTCATAAACATATTCGCTGACCAGATGAGGCTCCCTAAGCCATATTCCACTTCACCAAAGCAGTCATAGAGTACCACTTAGCCAAGCAAGTGCACAAAATTCATATTAGTAGGTGAGAAAGGGCTTTCTTATCTGCCCCATCAGTGTAGGAAAGGACTAAAAGCTATTTAAGCATGATGCTTAAAATTGTTTGCTCTCCTTTCACCCCTCATTTGACATAATGGTATTGAAGGGCCTACTGTGTCCTGGGGATGAGGCCAGGTGCTGGAATAACATTTCAAACAAGGACTAGAAGCCTCCCAGCAAAATACTCTAGACTTTCTAAGTGCAAATAAATATCAGCAGCTTGTATTTTAGTAATTATTTTTCAGTACTCTGTATACCTTGTGAGGAGGCAAACACTCTGTAGTAAACCAGAGCATATTTGAGAGCTGGTTAAAGACATGCAAAAATAAACTCTCAGAATAAAAAGAAAAAAAAAAAAAAAAACTCCTTTCTAAGGAAGAATACTAAACAGCATAGAGAAAGGACACCTCTGGGGAAAAAAATACAGCCAGAGGATCTCTGTAACACAGCACATAGATCATAACAAGGGACAAGTTTTCTCTCATCCCCTTCAATGAAAACTGCCATCATTAGAGAAATCTTTGGAAAGTTATGTAGATCTGTATAACTCAAAATATGGTCCATAGAAAACAGCATCAATAGCATCCAAAACATGTTCTAAATATAAATTCTAGAGCCTCAGCCCAGGCCTACTAAATCAAAAGCTTTGTAGACCTAGTGTTATCAGCAAACTAAGTCTGGCTGTTTCTATTCATGGTCAATGAAATGAAAGGCAGAGGCCAAGCAAAAGAAAGTTTATTTCTGCAACAGGTTACAGGGAGACAGGCAGCAAGTACCCACCACTACCATAAAAAGCCCAGCATAGGCTCAGTATTTATAGATCCAAGCTTGTGCAAACCTTCTCCTCACGACCATCAATCAAACTCAACTGCTTTACTTTGAGCAATTAATCTGATTCCTGTTTTTTCTTCAAATGCCCATTTCTGGCTTCTCATTTTATCATTCCTGAAACTGACCTCCCCATGACTCAGCACTTGGTCAGATGATTCTCATCAGAGGCTTTTCAAAATGTCTGCACTCCTGCGAAACTTCAAGCTGTCCGGCTTCATTAGGAATCTGTGTTCACAAGCTCTCCAGATGACGCCCAAGATTTCCTCAAGTTTCATGAGTATACAACCTAATTTTCTCAGTTCTAATCAGATCATAGTTATTTCTAATGCCATTCTAACTTTAGTGTAAGTTCACATCAATGAAATAAATTGCATAGGTTAAACACAATCTAGTAGGGCTAAGAAACTGGTATTAATGATTTAAAAAGCATCCTGTTTCAGATCTTTTTTATTTGTTTTTAATTCCTATAGAGTGTATGCATTCACAAGAAAGAGAGAGAGAGAGAGAGGTGGGGTGGAGGAGAAGCACCCTCCAATGAGGCTTCTTCATGCCACAAGCCCTTCTCCATTTCTCCATCCTGTTGAGGTTTTGGGGACTCATGCACATACACCCAGCATATTTCTTAAGCCTCCAGGGCTGGGACCTGAATCACAGTGAAGCATGTAGGATATGGATCTCTTAATCATTAGGCCATAAGGCTGGCCCAGACTTTTTCAATTCTGCATCACACGTAGTTCATCTGAATTAGTGCACAAGCTCTTATATAAGACACTTTAAAGAAAGAAGAAGCATAATGTATTTTCTTGGTTATGATTTAAGCTACACTTAGGCCTGTCTTTCCTCTTCAGGAAGAGAGAGAGAAGACAAGTTGGCTCTCAAGAAATCCTAACCAAATGGTTATTGTTATAAACCAAACGTGTCCCTCCAGAATTCGTATGTTGAAACCGTAAACCCCCAAGTAATGATATTTGGAAGTGGAGCTTGGAAAGGAAATTATGTCTTAAGGGTAGAGCCCACATAACTGACATTAATGCCCTTATAAAAAGACACAAAAGAAGCTTGTTTTCCTTCCCTCTAGTCTGTACCATGTGAGGACACAGCGAGAAGACGGCCATTTGCAAACCATGAAGCAGGCCCTCATAGGAAACTGAATCTGAAGGACCAGCAGTTAGCGTAATGGCTATGTCACTGGACTCCCACGTAGTCAACCGCGGTTCACGTCCCGGACCTGGTGGTTTAAAACTCACGCTGGGCGCGTGTGCATGCGTGCCCAAGATCCCAGGAGGAGAATAGAGGAGAAGGGATTGCAAGCATGGCCATCCCCCCTGGGGGGTGATTTCTCACTTTCTGTCTCTCTGTCTCTGTCTGTCTGACCAGCACACACGTCCTATTGCAAAAAACCTCTAAATAAATAAATAAATAAAGATAAGAAACTGAATCTGTCAACACCTGTATCTTTTTTATTTTTGGAGAGGTTTTTTCGCTATAAGGTGCATGCGCTCGCCAGATGGACAGAGAGAGACATAGAGACAGAAAGCGAGAAATCACCCCCCAGAGGGGATGGTCACACCGCAATCCCTTCTCCTCCATTCTCCTCTCAGGATCTTGGGCACGCACGCACACGCGCCCGGCGTGAGTTTTAAGCCACTGGGTCTGAGACTCGAACCACGGTCGACTACGTGGGAGTTCAGTGACATAGCCATTACGCTAACTGCTGATTCCCAACACCTGTATCTTGAACTGCCCAGACTGTGAGAAATAAATCCGTGTTAAGTCACCCAGCCCATGGTATTCTAGTCTAGAGTAGCCCAACTGTGTAATGCCCATCACAGCAATGCTGATTTAGGCTTGCTTGCAGCACCCCTGGTCATCACAGTAGGACATATTTTTCACTAGTATTTTCTCTCTAAGAATGAATTATGCAAGAGGAAAAAGACTGGGGAAAGGCCTTGAAGTTCATTGGTTTAATTCCTTCTAGACAATGTAAAACCTTCTGATCATTAAGTGCATTGTTTGCTCCATCTCCTTGGTCAAAGGAGATAGCCATAGTGAGTGGCTAAGAGCATGGCCTATGGTTTTAACGCAGTTTCTCCTTTACTAGCTGAGTGATCCTGTATGTTACTCCACTTTTCTAAGACTCAGTTTTCTCATCTGTAAATTAATTCTGATAATAATATTTAAGTTACAAGGTTTTATTTTAAAAATAAATATTTATAAGAATTTAGTGCATGGGAACCAGCAGTTAGCGTAATGGCTATGTCGCTGGACTCCCACGTAGTTGACCGCGGTTCGCGTCTCGAACCCGGTGGCTTAAAACTCACGCCGGACATGTGTGCATGCGTGCCCAAGATCCCGAGAGGAGAATGGAGGAGAAGGGATTGCGGCGTGATCATCCCCTCTGGGGAGTGATTTCTCGCTTTCTGTCTCTGTGTCTCTCTCTGTCTGTCTGGCAAGCACACATGCACTATAGCAAAAAAAAAAAAAAAGAATTTAGTGCAGTGGTTGGCACATGAAAAGAACAATATAGGTCTACCATTAAATACAATTGGAACAGGGACCAGCAGATGGCATAATGGCTACGTTGCTGGACTCCCATGTAGTCGACTGCAGTTCAAGTCCAGGACCTGGTGGCTTAAACTCACACTGGGCGCATGTGCATGCATGCCCAAGATCCCAAGAGGAGATATGAGGAGAAGGGACTGCAGCGTGGCCATCCTGCCTGGGAGATGATTTCTCGCTTTCCTCTCTGTGTCTCTCTCTGTCTTTCTGGCGAGCGCATGCGCCTTATCGCAAAAAGCCTCTCCAAAAAATTTTTAAAATAAAATAATCGGAATAGCCTAGGTCATGGTGATCAATGCAATGTTATCTCTGGTTCATTTTAAGTATTCGATTTCTTTTTACCTAAACTTTAAAAATCAGTATGATTTATGCTTCTGATAAGGGGAGGTGATAGTGAACCACTTTATTAATCTGCACTAAAATTGTTCATATACATGCAGACCACTGCTTTAGCTTTCTTACTACAACTCCCAAATTAAGATAATTTCAAAAAATGATTTAACAAAATATGTCATATAATAAAGTATTTAATGTTTATATTCTTGAAAATTAAATCCACATTTTATGCCTTGAAATCTTGAACATAGCTCTAATTGGCAAATGAAGACAATTTATTTATAATAAGGATGATCATGACTTTGTCTGCTAATTATTGTCAATTATTTAATCAAGCAAAATTCTGAGAGAGTAAAATGCAAATAGAGAAGGCAAGCCAGACTCTTGAGGGATTAGAAATGTCCAGGCATCAGTAGGTTCATTGGAGTGACAATGACAAAGAATTCCAGGGCTATGGTTTGCAGTTCTCTTCTAACTGCCGCCCAGCTGAGCTTCTGTGCTGGCATGAGAACCAAAGAAATCATTGCAGAATGTCACACTAGGGGTTGCACCTGGTTCCTTCAATTCAGACGTTTGTTAAAGGAGGCAGAGGATGCTTACCATGTGTTTCTGTGGCTGCAGGGGCCATTTACCAAATGAGATCACTCCCTTCCTGATTATGCTTTGCAAAAATATCTGACAATTCCTACAGAAGAGCCATTCAAATGTGGAAATATGCATGCAAATACATTTTAATTTACAGATTGGTAAATACTAGTCCGTCTGTATAAGTAGTGTTATGAATATAATTTTAAAAATAAAGCCATTCTGTATGATTTTTATTGTGAGAATAGAAACGATCTTCCATAGGGGAAATGTCTTCACAACATAACTGAAACACACAAAAGAATGGTAGGTCACAAAACGTGAAATTAACAGCATGGAAATTGAGTTATGAACTAACTCTACGTGATAAGCTACATGACTGGGTAAGACTCAAATTACCTAACCTATATTCAGTATGTGAAGTAAAAGGTGAATGATTCTTGAGTTTTCATTGTTGTTTCCCTATATTTATTGTCCAGATTAAAAAAAAAAACACCTTTCCTCTATTACATATTATTAAAATAATACAATAATAACATATAGATAGTAATAGTAAGTCAGCTAGACCAAGGAATATGTATTATTCTATCTTTTAGTGTCCAGATCATATTGTAGTTGCTATAGATATATTGTAAAAAACTAATCCCCATGTTTACAGAGGAAAGTTAATGTTTTACAATGTATATTTCAAGAAAAGAAGGTGCCTCTAAAGAGAACTGTCTTGAATCTTCCTTTCTCTTGAGAATTTTCCCTTTTGTTTATTGGCATCATGCAAATATCTTAGCTATTGATGTCCCCTTTGTGCTTGTTCCCAGCAATGCATTTCTATAGCTCCTAGCAATGTACTTACAGTAAGGAAATTCTTCCCCTTTAACAAGAGGATAACATTACAGCTAAGCAAAGACTTCTACTCTTGGCACAGCTAAGCATGCAGCAAAGAAGATTAAAGATTCAGGAAACCTGGGCACATTTTATTGTTCAGCAAATATTTTATTGTACCTGTTTGCCAGGCAAAATGCTGAGTTCTTTGCATGCACTAGAGAACAAGGTGATTCTTTTCCTCATTAAGCTTTCAATCTTTGTAGCAAACAGACAAGGAAGTACACATAGGAGAAGCCAGCAGTATGTACCTTCTCTGGGAGAAACTACGGTAGACAGTGAAGGAAAAAGGTAATGTGTGCTCCTATCTTTCTTAAAGAGCAACTCCCAATGTGAGGTAAGAAAAAAAATAAATAAAAGTGGAAGGAGGAGAAGAGAAAGGAGGAAAATGATATGAGGTCCAAACACTGCAAAAGACTGGAGAGTGGTAACCTTCTCTTGAAAGAAAATCTACATGTTATTAAAAAAATTCATTTAAAAGCTAATTAAATACCCTCATTTTACCAATGAGCCTCAAGGACAGTCAATGACTTCCTTTTGATATGCAGGAGTGGCTGAGAGAAGTTAGAGCTACTCAACTCTGGAAACACCCCAGCCCTTCTTTTTTTCATTTGGAACAAGAAAGAGCAGAATACCTAAAACACAAAAATTCAACCTATTTATTTTCATTAGCATCAATGTACACCCATTTTTTTGTTGCCTTGCATTTTATAATGAAAAGAAAAAGTTGAAAGAAGTTGTAAGGATTTTGAGTTGTGATTGACTGCTGCACTGCTTCTTTGCTCTAGGAAACTGATTTATTGGCTATGCTTGAGCCATCAATAACAAGATGGATCCAACTAAACCTTAGCTAATCAATTAGCTGATATGAATCCAAGATAAATTTATAATCCTATAGCCTGACCAACAATATTCCTTTCAAAAAATTAGATAGTGAAAACTTGTTTAAATTTATATATGACTCTAGGTGAAACAATTTAAATTGCCTAATAAAGATAGCCTTGTTTGAAACTCCATGAGGTGGGCCAGCAGGCATGGAGGTTGGGGTGCTTGATCTCACATGGCCAACTGTGAATTTGATTCCATACCTGGCAGCTTGAAAATCACAATGGGTGCCAGTGCCTGCATGCCCAAAATCCCAAGAGGGACAGAAGGAGAAGGGACTGTGGCATGGCTATCCCCTCAGGGATGATTTCTTTCTCTCTCTTTCTCTCTCTCTCTGCATCTCTCTCTACTGACTGCATACACCTTACAACAAAAAACAAAGCAGATGATAGATAGATAGATGATAGATAGATAGACAGATAGTGTTAGGCCGAATTAGCATATGTTAGGCTGAGTTTGTTTAGGCTGATTTAGCATAGTCATTCTTGCTAGGGCTGCAGGCCCAGTTAGCATATGTTAGGCCCAGTTAATGTATTCACCGCCATGACAGGGTTTCGTGGATGGGGCACAGGAATTTATAAATAAACAGAGCACAGGAATTCACAAATTAACAAAGGACAGACAGGTCAGGTGGAGCCAGGATGGACAAACTGGAGGCGCCAGAACAAGGTTTACCTAACCTTCACTGAGAGTTCTTTCGACAGCAGGCTATAACAGTTGGTCCCTAACTGCACATACTCCCTCCCTTGTATGCTACATACTATGAAAAGGTACTGATAGTATATCCTGTATTGCCTCCTGAGCTATAAAAGGCCCCTTTATCCTAGGTTCGGAGTCCTTGTTGCAACCCGGATCCCTCGGCATAAACTTGGACCCCAGCTAGCTGGAAAAATAAATGCCTCTTACACAGTTGTGTTGTTGTGGTCTCCCCTGTGTCGCCACTAGTTAAAGATCAATATTTGAACCCTACAATAGGTAGATAATTGATAGAGAGAGAGAGAGAGAGAAAATAAAGCATGCAACAAACCAGCAACTGTACTTTCAGCATTTATCCCCAATTAAGACTTACCTTCACACACATACACACATACAATAATCTTTCTATTTGTACATGTTTCTTCATAGGTAGCTTGTGAAATCACTTTCTGAAAATATATAATGCTGCACTTCATAAGGACTTATAAATCAGTAAGATTCATAAGTAAAATTCAAATCATTGGACAAAAAGTGAAGCATCCAATTCCATTTCCAGTAGAAATGACAGCATTTAAAAATAATCTACTTACCCAAACTATAATCACAAACGTAAAATGCCAACTCTGAATTATCTACACAAATGGAGATATACATAAACCAAAATGGTAGATAATTCAAAAGTCATTTAAATTCCATGTTTGGATTTTTTAAAAATACATTTATATATGGCAAGAGCAAATGTTCTTGGAATTAACTCAAGTACTGATGTCTATTGAGAAACTGCATCGAATTTTCTCATGTTGCTCTCCTGTTGATCTGGCGATATGACATATGCCTTGTGGGAAACAGGAAACACAACTTTAAACAATTGGGGCCGACACTGTGGTAAGTAGAAAAAATCTAAAGGAAACATCCCTGGAAAGGAAGCAGTTGTGGCATGTAATGGGTAATTATATAGCTAAGGGGGAATCTATGGATTGTCTTCTTATTTTAATAGAATCATAATTCAATAGATTCACTTCTTCATTCAGACAGAACTTCGACAATGATTTATGGAGAGTTTATTGTCAGTCACTGTGCCAGATATTGTTCATTTTCTCTGTTTTTTTTTTTTGTTGTTGTTTGCCACCATGCATGTAAAATGAAGTATGTGCATAGGAGACACTTAGTTTATACACAGTCTGGTAAAATTGTACTCAGGTCTCAATTGAACATGCTAAAACATGATTTTCTCATCATAATTTTCTGGTATTGGTTGTGGTTTTTTCTTTTTCTTTTCTTTTTTTTTTGGTTTGGTCATTTTTCTATTATCCAAAAAATTGTGTCATATTTTGAGATTCTGAGTATTAATTAAAATTACAGTGAATGAGTTTACAATATTGAGAACTATTGGGAGTGGCTAGAAATACTGCAAATAAATGAATAATGAATAAATGAGCAAACTGGGACCAGCAGGTGGCATGGTGGTTAAGGTGCTAGACGCTCCCACATGGCTGACCACAATTTGAGTCCCGTGGTGGCTTGCTTTCTCACTTTCTCTCTGTCTCTCTGCATGTCTCTGGCTGGTCAAATTAAAATAAGTGAATGAATAAATAAAATTAAATAAAGTAAATCTTTAAAAAAAAATGAACAAACTTACTTGGGAATCTGCATTTGTGAAACACCAATTTCTGTTTGCATTCTCCAATATGTACTCTAGTATCTTTGATGTTAGCTGGTATTTGATATGTCTTCTCTTAATTTATTTGGGTAAAGTTCTCTTTTATGACATTCTTGAATTTCTCATTCATTTTTTGTTACTATTTTTCTTTTTCATTGTGAATATTTGTTACATAGTCTATTTGGTAAAATGTAGATAACAGTAAAATTATCAGTTATACAACCATTATTCAATTAGTTGGTGTGAGATATATATATATGTATATGTACACACACATATATTATTTGCATTTAATCACTATGTATCTTTATAATGTACAACATGGCGTTTCCCAGCACAAATTCAGTGCATGTCAGTCAAGACAAAGACATTGCCATATACATTATCATCAGCAAATTACTTTTAATTTCTGTGTCAATTAAACATATTGTTTATTTCCCTGTTCCCTTCCCTCCCTCCCACTACTACCCACCCCTATTACCCTCCTTATATCTCTAATATCTATAGTTGCCATCCCTGCTATTATAATCTTCCAATCTTTTCAGTTTCTGCTATGGAGTGCAGGCATTCAGTGGGGACATACAAAGCCTGCCTTTCGTACTCTGGTTTGCTTGACTTAGCATTAAGTCTTCCATATTAATCCACTTTATATCAAATGTCAGGGTCTCATCTTTTTTATGGCTGGTAGTATTCCATAAAGTACACATGCCACATTTTTTCCATCTACTCACCTATTTTTGGACATCTGGGTTGAATTCATATCTTAGCAATTATAAATAATGCTGTAATAAATATGGATGTACAAGTGTTTTTCCAACTGAGGAAAATCTTTTGTGTAAATATCTAAGAGTGGAATTACTGGCTCTTATTGTAATTCTATTTGTAGGTTTCTGAGGAATTCCCATATGATTTTCCACTGGTTGTACTAATTATGTCTTCCTTGAAGAGTTGTCTGCTCAGCTCATTTTCCCATCTTTTAATTGAATTGATTTTTCTTTTGCAGGTAAGCTGAATATTCTGGTTATAGTTCCTTATCTGAGGTATAATTTGCAAATATATTCTCCCATTCTGAGGATTGTCTTCTCACTCTAATTATTGTTTCTTTTGCTATACAGAAGCTTTTTAGCCTCACATAATACGGCCTGTCTATAGGTTTTTCTCTTATGTGCACTCACTGGTGGTATAGAGAGACAGAGACAGCAAGAGAGAAAGTAAGAAGTCACCCCCCAGAAGGATAGCCATAAGCCATACGCAATCAATTCTCTTCAATTCTCCTTCCAGGAACTTGAGCATGCACACACATAACCTAGCATGATTTTCATTCCACTGGATCTGAGACTAAAATTGCAGTCAGCCATGTAGGAATCCATCCTATGCCATCTGCTGGCTACATAAGAATCTTCTTAAGAAGTCTTTGCCTACTCCAAGGTCTCCAAGACTTTTCCCTGTGTCTTCCACCAGTAGTGTTACAGTTTCAGGTTTTATGTTTAGATCCTCAATCCATTTTGAGGTGCTGATTTGGTCTTTTTGGTTCCTTTCTCTGTTCTTCTTTATTAAACTATCTAACAGTGTGTCAATTTTGTGTATCTTCTCAAAGAACCAGCTTTTGGTTTCATTAATTTTATTTTATTCTCTATTTCATTTACTTCTGCTTGAATCTTTATTATTTCTTTTCTCTTGATATTTTTTGGTTTCTATGTTGTTGTTTTCCAATTCCCTGAGTTATAGTTATGTCGTTAGGTTGCTTATTTAGCAACTCCCTGTTTTTGTTTTGTTTTGCTTTTTCTTGTAGACACTAATAGCTATAAACTTCATCTTCTGGCTGCTTTTTCTGTTCCCCATAGGTTATAAACACTTGTTTGTTCATGATCATCAGTTTCTATGACAATTTTTATTTCATTCTTAGTGTCTTCAGTGGTAGTAAGTCATTCAGTAGGTTGTTTAGTGTCCATGTGTTTGTGTATTTTTAAGAGCTCTCTCTGTAGTTGATTTCAAGTTTGATTTTATCATTGTCAGAAAAGATGCTGGATATATCAGGTTGTTGGAAAAGTCATGACATATTTTTTCTGTTTTTCTATGCAAACATGCATCATGTCTTTTCTGACAACGCAATAGTTTTTATGCATTTGAACTTGTAAAGACTTGTGTTATTCCCTATCATGGGGTCAATTTTCAAAAATGTTCCATGCAAGGGTGAGAAAAAAATGTATATTTTGTGGTTGGTGGGTGAAATGTTCTATAGATGGCTGCCAATTTCATTTGATTTGTGGTATCATTTAGGTATTGTATTGCTGTTTATTTTTTGTCTAAATGATCTTTCCAGAAGAGACATTGTGATGTTAATATTTCCAATGATTATTTTGTTGCAGTCTATCTCTCTTTTTATATCTAACAGTCTCTCTTTCACATGTTTGAGTGCTCCAGTGTTGGGTTATAGACATTTACATGTGTTGTATCTTCTTCACAAGCAAGTTCTTTAATAAATGTCCTTCTTTGTCTCTTCTTACAACTTTCATCTTAAAGTCTATTTTGTTTGATATGAGTATAGCAATCCCAAGCTTTTTTTGGTTTCTGTTTGCATGAAATATCTATTTCCAGCCCTTCACTGTTAGTCTATGTGTGTCTTTATCAGTGAGGTGTCTTTCTTGTAGGCAACAGAAAGACTGCTTTTCTTTTTTTATCTATTCTGCCAGTCTGTGACATTTAGTAGGAGAAATTAATCCTTAACTTTCAACATCGACAATGTCGATAATTGTGGACTTATCACTATCATTTTCTTAGCCACTTTCTTTGTTGTTTTTTGTTCTCTTATCTGTTTGTTAGTTTTCCTGATATAAGACTCCTTTCAATGCTTCTTGTAGAGCTGGTCTAGTATTGTTGAATTCTTTCAGTTTTTGCTTGTCTGGAAATGATTTTATATGTTCTTCCATTTTGAAGTATACTTTTGCTGGATATACTATTCTTGGTTGAAATTATTTTTCTTTTAATGTTTTGAATATATTTTCCCATTCTTTCCTTGACTGCATTGTTTCAGTTGGGAGGTCTAATGTTAGCCTATTGGGGCAACCTTTATAAGTAACTTGACATTTCTCTCTTGCCATTTTTAGAATATTGTCTTTGTCTATGTTTGTTACCAATCTGGCTATGATGTCTCAGGGGAAGAACTTTTTAATTGATTTTATTTGGAGTTCTTTTTATTTCTAAATGTCTCTCTATTATTTGGAATGTTTTTAGATAGTATTTCATAAAAGAAGCTTTCCATGTCTTTAGAAGCTTCTTCACCTTCTGGAATACATATTATACAGATATTTGGGCATTTCATAGTATATAGAATTTTCTACATGTTATTTATTTATTAGTTAGTTATTTTTTAAAATTATTTTTAGTGATTTGGTCTACTTGGTCTTCAAGTCAGAAATCCTTGTTTTCTGCATGGTCCAATCTGCTCTTGAAGCTATCTAAGGAGATTTTACTTTCTTGCTTTATAATCTTAACTTCTAGAAGTTATAACTGATGCTTTTTTAGAATGATTATGTCTTTATAAAATTTTTCTTTTATGTCCTGAAATGATTTTCTCATTTCCTGGAACTGATTTTCTGTTTTCTCTTGCATCTCATTGAGTTTTATCACTACGAATGTTCAGAATTCTTTTTTGACATTTCTGTGAATTAGTTTATGCTGTCCATTGCTGGTGAAGGGCTACTGTGCTCACCTGTAGGAGAGTTATCCCCTTTTTTTCTTATGTTTCTTCAATCTTCATGCTGGTTTTCAGTCATCTGATGCAGTATTTCAGTATTTATTGAAGTAGATTCGGTAGTATTAGAAAAGAGAATTTACTATTACTTCCTAGGTGTGTTTCCTATTATAGGGCTTTGTCTCCCAGATAAGAGTAGATAGAGTTTATACATGTAACTTAAGGTGCTTGGCTCCTCTACCAACCTTTCAGCTCCTGACGAGGTGGGAAAACAGCTAAGGAGATATAACTTAGTGAAGAGGATCAAGGTGCATGCAGTGTGCAGCTGGAACGCAGCAAGATCCAAAGATAACCCGAAGGGGTAGAGTTGCACTCATGATAAGAGGCCTGAGGAGACCAGGCCCAAGTCTCCTGGTGGGTGGGTTGAGCCCAGACAAAAGGGACATCAGGTAGATGGAGTGTCAGAAGTTCCAAAGACAACCCTGGGCCTTAGGGGTGCACTCACAAGAAGAATTCTGCTAAGACTCAGCCCAAGTCTTCTGTTATTACTATATTTAAAATGTAAGGTAGAAAAACCTCTCTATATCCATGCCAGAATAATAGAAAGATATCTAAATATCAAATAATTCCTCTTGTTACTGATATAAAAATTTTAGCTCCAGAAGCAATGGTTGAAGTGTGATGTTGGGCTGCCATTAGGTTACTAAGAGGCTCATTCTCAGGATACCTGAAAAGATGCATTATATCCTCTGTGGTTTCTCTTTAGCTAAGCTAAGTGAATAACAGTGATTACTCTAAAGAACCATGGGGAAAGTAACTCTATAAGCAAACTGGGAAAACATATTTATAATAGTTTAGGTTTAAGATGTATTCGATTTGTCACATTCCCTTACCAGGAATGTAAGAGTGATTTGATAGGATTCACAGGGAATTTGGACACCAACTTATTCCTCATAATTTCATCAGGCCAGCATCTCACATATGGTAGGCACTTGATAAATATAGAAAAATAAAAGAACAAAATCACTGTAGATGCTACTGCTATTTCAACGGTTTTTCTCATACTCGAGTTGAGACAATCTAGAGAAATTCCAGTGATTAGAATGGCACAGTGAAGTGATTTTTCCACCTGCTATAAAATAACATTCAATGATTGTTGAAACCCCTGAATGTTGGAAATCAATGGAGAAAATGTCCACAAAACAAGGACCCAAGCAGAGAATTGCAGGTGCCACCTGTCAATAAACTGCGAAGCACAGGGTTTTTTACTGCATTTTTGGCTAATTGATATTTGACTGAATGTATATTCAATTCACTCTGGTTGAGAAAATGCTAAATGAGCCAATCAGATTGAATTATAAGGGGCTTTTTTGTGCCACCTGAAGTGAATAGGACTGAGACAATAAGCACTGCTGCAGTCATTAATCATGGGCTGCTATAGAGAAAAAGCCAAAGGAAAAGGGAGCGGAAGGTGGTGACAGAATGAACACATGCTGTTCAAGAAAGAATGTCTTCTTATTCACCTTGATGATTATTTTCTGATAAATATCTTGCCTTTCCCTCTGTTCTTTCTCGCTAAAGGTCTATGAAATTGGGACAAAACTCTCTTCTGCTGAAACTAATAGTGAATGTCATTTAATAAGAGAAAAAAACATTTAATTTGCACAAATTAATGAGCACAAATATGAGATATATATATATATATTATATTCTGAAACGTCTAACCAGGCCACTTTCATAATGAAAACACAAAAGTACTTTACAGAATTGATATTCCTTTTACTTTTATGCAAAGAAATTTTCAGATGCCAAATTAGTGATTTTGATTTGCATTTCCAATGATCAGTCTCAGATTCTGAACCATACATACAAACGATGTGAATTTAGATTGAATTTAGATTACATACATCATTTTCTATGAAAATCATGTGAGCAAAAAGACACACACATACACACACATAAAAAAATAAATAAATAAATGCAAAGCCAAACTTGTGTCTTGAGGAAAATGCAAACTAGCATGTAAGTCACCTCAATTTCTGCTTTGTAAATAGTCACTCAAGCACTTTCTTCTAAATAGAAATTATGAGAATGATGTGATTCATCATAACAATGTGCACCTAAAATAGCAATTGATTTGAACATATTGGTGGGGAGGAAAATAACGAATGTTTTATACCTTAGGAGAAAGATGCTATCATAGCTGACCTTCAAAATTCATTTAGTCGATTTATGATTAGTCTGTTTTTACCAAAGGTATCTTTCATTTAAGGCCAAATGAGACAGTCATTAGCTGCCATTCTATAAATTCCAACTGAAAGCTAATCTTCCTTTAAAAATTTTGATTTTATTTTAAGAGCCTAGGTTCTTCAAGTGATTTGATAATAAAGCAAGTGAATACCTGTCCATGAAAGAAGATAATTCAACTTCATTAATCATTGTTTTTAATGAAATATAAACTTTCAAGATAGCATCATGTCTCTAAAGCTAAGTTCCAGACTAAGAAATAAGTGACCCAGATTCATGTTGGCTTGTATCTTAGACTATCCTCTGTGGTTATTTTATTTGTTAAAGCTGGTCCAAAGTCATTATGGAAAAAAGGCAGTTAAAAAAATAAGATGGGCACCATAGACTAGTGGTTAATGACCGGGATCCTACATGGCCAACCATGGTTCAAATTCTGTGTGCATCATCTCGCAAATCATACTGAGCACATGTGCAGAGCCGCTTGCAAAACATGCTGGGCACATGAACCTACATACTCAAATCATGAAAGAATAGAGAAATGGAGGAGAAGTGACTACAACGACTACAACATGTTCATGCTCCATTGGGGGTTGCTTTCTGGCCTCCCACCCCTACCAACCCCCATCTCTCTCTGGCAAATATATGTAAGTATCCATATATACATATATTTTTTTCTTCAAAATATATCTCCAAAGAACAGTGGTTCCACTACATTAAATTTTTCCATTTGACCTGTGGGATACTTTATACTTTTAAATCATATACCAGGCAGATTCATAATCTTTGGGAAATCCAAATAGGCATCTATTATGAAACTTAAAGTGTTTGAAACTATGAAAGTACTCATGGATGTTCAATAGGAATATTCTCTACTAAAATTATTCACCCAAAAATTTCACAGCTACTCAGTACCTCTGCCAGTGCTGCCTATATATGCCACCACCACATCTTGATCTTACAGTAGCTCCTGTTACTGTTTTCTGCATTTATTCTTGTACTGACACAGCAATATCCCAAAAAACATTCTTTAATTTATCCCTAAAAAGGCCTGCCCACATCACCCCAGAATCTGGACCTTGGCTACATCCCTTAGTCATCTGTTCCACTTCTTCTTACTCAATCTAATTTAGACACACTGTGCTCCTATGTACACACGCACACACACACACACACACACACACACAAACACACAAACACACAAACACACACACTCATACATATGCAAAATATGAGAAAATGTTAAAAAGCAGAGAAAGCAGAAATGACAATGACTGAAAATTCTATTATTCAGAGATAAACATTATTAACATATTGGTAAATAGTCCCCTTAAGTTTTTTCCCCTAAGAAAATTCTGTCACTAATTAAGGATTAATTTTGTACATCAGTGTTCATTTTTCTATGCATTTGAAGTAATTCAAGTTTCTTTTCTAGGTATTTAGGTGAAGGAAAGTGTTTTCCAAGCACTTGCTAGATCAGGCCTAGATGCAAGAAAATATTTCAAAATATTAGTAAAGTGACCCAAAAAGCTTTCAAATCACTGTGATATATATATATACATATATATACAAACTCAAGATAATTCTACCTCTAATCTTTTAAAAATTGGACTAATGTGTTATGATGTGAAATAAAAATGTTTCATCATTTTCAATTTACCTTCCTAAATCTCTGCAATGTGTAACACAAAGTGATCATAATTATATGTTGATTTTATTATGTGATGGTTTTAAATCAAGGAAATTTACAAATGAAATTTTCATTTTCTCTGAAAAACATTCTCTTGTCAAGGTGCTCAAAAATTTCCTATTGCCCCATCCACTGTGGCAGACGTTCAGTCAATTTTTCCATTCTCAGGATTCAAGAAAATGAAAAGTAAAGGTGAAAGGAAAGAAATACAGAAAAACAGAAGACAGCAAGAAGAGGGGTGATAAATATAACACTTCCCTCCTAAGGCATAAAAATTCCAAAATGAATATGACACAATAATGAAAAGCGTTTATACTTCAGGTATGAATTTGCCACACAGGTTTTGTTCGTTTTGTTCACAAAATGCTCAGGGATTCTTTAACATTATTTTTATTTTTAGGCCAAAGTCATCTCATATTCTTTTCATTTCTCTCTTGGTGCTGAATGTAGCCAATTTTGTAGCTGCTGAAGCTGTACACATTCACAGTCTTTGGGGAAAAGCTAACTCCTTTACATCCATCTCAGCAACTCCAGCAGCATTTGCTGTAGGCTGCGGTGCAGAGGTGATTTCTTTGGAGAGTTAAAAGATGCACAAAAGCAGTTGAACATGAAAGTGTGACAAAAGGATAAAGAAGAAAGGGAGAAGGGATGACAAAGAACTATTTTTGTCTTAAAAGGTCACCATGAGATTGGTATTTAAAGACATGATAGCAGTACCAAAGGGCCATAGGACTCCAAGGGAAAAGGCTTTACACCAGCAGAGTTTGGATCTCCCCGTGTGATAGAGAATTTCACATTAGAATCACTTCTTCATGTTTTCAGCATTAAGTGCTCCCTGGTGCTAGGACTGTTGACTTGAAAACAGAGCCAGCATTCCAACAGAGCCCTTCCTCTTCTGATGGTGAACTTTTTTCATGGAGTAACAATAAATCATTTCTTTAACTACAACTAATTAATATGGAAAGCCACATAAATGATAGACAACTGCTAGAACTGTGTTAGAATCAGGCCCCAACACTTCCAATCAAGGCTTCCAAACCCATGTTATGTTTTCAAATAGGAGTGTATCTGTTCTGTCATGAATAAAATACAACTTATCAAATGTTTAGTTATGTAACTGATTGCAAGAATTAGTCAGCATTTGCCTTAAAATATTTGGTTGCTTAAAAAATTATTTTCGTAATACATTATATCAAAATAATGCCTATGGGAACCAGCAGTTAGCGTAATGGCTATGTCGCTAGATTCCCACGTAGTCGACCGCGGTTCGTGTCCCGGACCCGGTGGCTTAAAACTCACGCCGGGCGCATGTGCATGTGTGCCCAAGATCCCGAGAGGAGAATGGAGGAGAAGGGATTGCGGCGTGACCATCCCCCCTGGGGGGTGATTTCTCGCTTTCTATCTCTATGTCTCTCTCTGTCTGTCTGGCGAGCGCACGCGCCCTACAGTGAAAATCTCTCAAAAAAAAAAAAATGCCTAAACTATAACATTTTACTCTGTTTAGAAGGAATAAGACATATTAAGTTTGAGTAGCATTACATCATAGTAGCAACACATCGTAGCACGTAGATCCTGGAACTAGGGTGCCAGCGTTTGAAATCGAATGCTGCCTCTTAGTGATTACTCAATACTGACCAAATTATTTCCACCTCTTAGTCCTCAGTTTTCTTAATGGTGAAATAAAGATTATTAAGTACTATCTGCTTTAATGAGGATTTAATGAATGACAAGATAGAGGACAGTGCCTAGCACACAGGAATGTTCTACCTAGGTGCTTGTTTTTACCAGTAATGCAGGCATATTTTAATTAGTTACATTAATGATTATAATCATTTTTAAACATGTGATTCTATATTTATTCACTTTTTTTCTACTTTATTATATTATCTTTAATGTTCACTAAATTTGTTTTATTCTGCTATAATATTTTAGATTGGTTGCCCAATTAGCTTGTTTTAATTTTAATTTATTCTAAATTTAAAATACACATACTCTATGTTACAATTATTTTTCTTCTCTAATCACTAGTTTGACTATACTCTGAGAGTTTGATTCACAATGCCTCACTATATTTTTTCCTAACTACTCTATAATCATAATTCCTAATATCTTTCTTTGGGCATGAGAATCATTTTGATAACTTCAGTTTTTTTATATGATATAGTTTTCTTTCAACTGGAGAAGCTAGACAAGACAATCAGATGAGAGAAATAAATAATTACTATAAAAATTATAAAGAAAATGACAAATTACTAATATTTATATAGAGTATGACATGCTAAAGCTTAAAATAAATATATACTTTGAATATTAAAAAACTAGGAGAAAAATGACCCAAAGACAAAAAAATAAGAAAACTATTATAAAAAATGAAAACTTCAATGTCTGAATGAAAGATTAATTTCATAGGAAATCAATAGCCTTCCTTAACACACATATCAATCAGTTGGAGGACATAATGAAAGGAAATATAAATGGAAAGATAAAATACATAGAACTAAGCAAGCAAGGTTTACAAGAAAGCTCTAAAAATAAAAAAAAAATCCCTAAAAGTAAAAGAAAAAAATTAGAAAGATTAGAGCTGAACTAAATAAATGAAACAGAGAATAAAAGAGCTATACAAAAAAAATGAAATGAACAGCAGATTTTTTGAGAGAATAAACAAAATTGATGAACAATTGGCTAGATTAATGAAGAAAAATAGAGAAAGGAACCAGATTGATAAAATCAACAATGAAGCTGGCAATATTATTGTATAATTGATATATCTGAAATACAAAAAATTATGAGAAATCACTATGAGCAACTATATGCCAACAAACTAGAAAATCTAGATGAGATGGACAAATTCTGGGATAAGTATAAGCTACCTAAGTTGAATCAGGGAGAAACAGAAACCCTTAATACACCAATAACAAGTGAAGAGATAGAAGCAGTGATGAATAGTCTCCTCAAAAAAGAAAAGCCCAAATCCATATGGCTTCACTTCTGAATTCTACAAAACTTTCAAAGAGCTAAACCCAATTCTTTTCAAACTATTCCTAAAGTTTCAAAAGAAAGGAATCTCCCCAGTTTCATTTTATGATGCCTCTATTACTTTGATACCAAAACTAGAGAAGGACATAACAAAAAATAAAAAGGAAAGAAAGAAAGAAAGAAAGAAAGAAAGAAAGAAAGAAAGAAAGAAAGAAAGAAAGAAAATGAATACAAAAATATTTAACAAGATATTAGCAATCTGAATCCAACAACATATTGAGAAGATTATACACTATGACCAGGTAGGCTTTATCTCAAGGATGCAAGGACAATTCAACATATGTAAAACAATAAATGTAATATACCACATTAATGGAAAGAAAGAAAAAAAATCACATGATCATATCTATAGATGTAGAAAAATGATTTGATAAAGCACAACATCCTTTTAAGAGCAAACCTTTCAGTAAAATTGTGATAAAGGGACATTCCTCAACATAGTAAAAGTCATATATAACAGACCCACTACAAGCATCATGCTGAAAGGGGAAAAGCTAAAAACTTTCCCATTAAAACCTGAAATAAGACTAGGTTCTGCACTCACTCCCTCCACTCCTCTTTAACATAGAGCTGGAAGTCCTAGCCAATGCAATCAGAAAAAAAGGGTAAAATGAAGGGAATTCAGATAGAAAAGAAGTTACTAAACTGTCCCTATTTACATATAATATGATTATATACCTAGAAAATCTTAAGGAATCAATTCTAGAAATTATAAATAAATTCAGTGAAGTTGCAGGATAAAAGACCAGTCTCCAAATACTATAGCTTCTTTATATAACAAAAATGTACAGACTGAGACAGAATTGAAGAAAGCAATCTTATTTACAATAGCTACAAAACAAATAAGATACCAAGGAATAAATTTTAGCCAAAAGAAATAAAAGACCTTTATAAGTAAAATGATGAAAAATTGAAAAAAGAAATTGAATAAGATATTTGTGTTGAACTTTTGTTCATCTTTATGGTCAGAGTATTTTTCTGCATATAATGTAGATCCCAACTCATAATAAAAGGACAATAATTAAATTATATAAATATTTAAAGTCTGTAGAGAAATAAATCTACCATAAAGAAAATCAAAAGCAGAGTCTGTAGTATGTCATTAAGCACTGTGAGGAGGGTGCTGGGTGCAACGTGGCCAACTGCTGCTTGAATCTTGACCCTGGCAGCTGAAAATTATACCATGTTTGTGTATGCATGGGCACTGATGGGAAGAAGGAATGAAAAAAGGGGGATTACAGACCCTTTCTCTCTCTAAGCTCTTCAATGTATGCATATGCCTTCTAGTACACACACACACACACACACACACACACACACACACACACAAACACAAATAAAAAGATGAAAAAAATCAGTAATGTTTAATCAATCAAAAGTCAATAAAAAGGATGAAAAGAAAGTCAAGAGCAAAATTTAAAATAAAAAACTTTCTGATTATATGAGTGACTTCATAAATTGAAGAGTACAAAAGCTCAATAAAATGAGATATGAGCTGACAACTCATAAAAAACATATAATTGGGTCATAAATATATAGGAAGCTGTTTAAGCCTATTAATAATAAAAGAACCAAACATCAAATTTATAAGTTACTAGATATATAATTGAAACTTATAATTTATTAATTAAAAATGAGAAATAGTATCATCCCATTCCTTTTGTCTTCTCACGAAAGTAGAATAGATACATTTAGTATTGACTGATAATACAACGACATACTGTACAGCAATAAATAACTAATGTGAGGAGATATCAGCAAGATGAAGCAGGAAGGCCCAGATCTTCATTCCCTCAATGGAAATACCAACTCAACAACTACTCATGAATCAATTCCCTGTGTGTGAAATCCAAAAATTAATTAAGTGGCTTCTGCACACTGGGAAAGCATAGAACCAGTTGCATTAAAGCCAGTTCCCCAGCCTCAATGTAGAATATGCAAGGAAAAGATCCCTAAATCTCAGTTTCTCCAGTGAGGAGGAAAAGAGTCGGAGTGAGAGTTCAATGTTTTATCTTTTGGGAAGATTTTCCAAGGGACTGGTTTTTCTCTTGTCTAACTCAGAGTGCTGACAGGAGATAGCATGTTCTGGAAGCCTGGGATTACTAAGAACAAAAGAGATCTGAGTAGCTTATGTCAGCTTTGGAGAGTTGTAGTACTGTAGAAGGAAAAAGAAATTATGAGCTTTTGAAAAAGAAACTGACAAATCTTTTTAACTGAGAAATTACATGTATACAAATCTAGACACAATATATAATTGAAAAAGCCTAATGGGCCCTTGGACTCTCTACCTGGGATGATTGATGAATATATTTTCCTGGGCAAAGTCCACTGTAAAGAATGAGAGAGTTGGCCAGTTTTTGTTTGTTTGTTTGTTTGAGATATTTTTGCTATAGGGCACATGCGCTCACAAAAGAAATAGTGAGATGGAAAGTGAGAAATCACCTCCAGGAGATGGCCACACCACAGTCTCTTCTCCTCTAGTCACACACACACACACACACACATACACACACACACACACACACACATGCACTCAGCATGAGTTTTAAGCCACTGTGTCTGGGATTTGAACTATGATTGACTACATGGGAGTCCAGTGACGTAACCATTACACCTTCTGCTGGTCCTAGAGAGTCAGCTGTTTTTCAAGTGCACATATCCCAACTCAAAGTTAGAAGGCACATGAAGAAACAGAAAACATAGACCAAATTAAAGAAATAAGTCTTTGGAATTCAATTCTAAAGAATAAGAGGTTCAGGGCCAGCAAACAGTGTAATGGGTAAGGTGTTGGACTTCTACATGGCTGACGAGAGTTCGAATCTCAAACCCAGCAGTGCACATGCCCAAAATCCCAAGAGGAGAATGGAGGAAAAGAAATTGCGGCAAGGCCATCTCTTTCTGGGAGTGATTTCTCACTGTCTTTCTCTGGTGAGAGTAAGCACCTTATGGCAAAAAAAGAAAGAAAGAAATAGAGGTTTATGAATTACCTGACAAAGAATTCAAAACAATCATTATAAAAATGATCAACAAGTTTGGACACATTATGCATGGACAAAATGAGAATATCAACAAAGAATTTTAAAAAGAGTAAAAGCAAAAACAAAACCAGAAATTCTTTGTAGTTTAAAAATGTAACAAATTTTTGGGCTAGCCAGTGGTGTGGTGGTTAATGTGGCTGGATTCTACATAGTCAACTATGCAGTTCTAGTTTCAGACCTGGTAGCTTAAAGAATGTGTCAGACATGTGTGCATATGTGCCCAAAATCCCAAAAGGAGAATGCAGGAGAAGGTATTGCACCTTGGCCATGCTCCCTGGGGTGAGCTTTCTCTTTCTCTCTCTTTCTCTCTCTTTTTCTGACTCTCTCTTTTTCTCTCTCTTTAGCAAGCACACATGCCCTAAAGCAAACTAAAATAAATAAATAAACAAATAAATATGAAAAGCATAACATTTTTCAAAAAAATCCCTAGAAGTGTTGAATAATAGATTTAATTAAGCAAAGTGAGAGACAGGTCACTTATAATTGATCAGTCAGAAAAGCAAAAAGAAAGAAAAATTTTAAACCTGAGGGATGTGTTACTATGAACCTGACCAATATATAAAGTAGAGAATTCCCAGAAGAGAAGAGAGGGAAAAAGGCAGGAAGTTTATTTAAATATTTAATAATTTAAAATTTCCCAAATCTGGGCAAAGAAATATACATTCGAATTCAAGAAACTCAGTGGAACCCAGTTTTGTTTATTCCAATTATTTTGGTTTTTAATTTTCCTTCTGATTTCATCTTTGGCCCATTGGTTACTCAGAATTGTTCTGTTTAATATCCACATACTTGTGAATTTTGCAATTTTCATCCTATTATTGATTTCTAAGTTCATACCACTGTGATAGGAAAAGATACTTAATATAATTTTAATATTCTTAAATTTATTAAAATTTGTTTTGTGGCCTAACATATGACCGATTCTGAAGCAGGGCCAGTTGTATGGTTTAAGTCTCAAACCCAGTGGCTTAAAAAACATGCTGGGCCCGTGTACATGTATGCTCAAAATCCTGAGAGGAGATGGGAGAAGGAATTGAAGCATGGTCATCCTTTCTAGGATGTACTTTGTTACATTTTTTTAACCTCTCTCTCGGTGTTTTTGGTGAGCCGCATAGCAAATTTTAAAATAACATGTTATTCCAATTATTTAAAGTAAACATTAAAACAAATTAATGATGATAGTCAGAAAAACGAGGAACCAGCAGATGGTGCAGTGGTTACATCACTGGACTCCCATGTAGTTAATTGTGGTTTGAGTAGTGGATCTGGTGGCTTGAAACTCATGCCAAGCATGTGTGCATATAGGCCCAAAATCTCAAGAGGTGAATGGAGGAGAAGGGATTGCAGCATGGCCACCCCCCCTCAGGTGGGATTTCTCCCTTTCTGTCTCTTTGTCTCTCTGGTGAGCACATGTGCCCTGTAGTAAAAATCTCTCTAAAAAAATATCAGAATAATGACTATCTTTTGGCAGTAATGACAGAAGAATGCATGTTGGAGCTTCTGGATTCTGATAATGTTCATTATTTTGGTCTAAGCAGTAATTATATAGGTGAAACAAAGTTACAGACTTGACATTTTGGACTTCATTGTATGTAAGTAATTCTAAAATAAGCTTAAATGCAATGGCCTTAAAAATGCAATGTGCCCAAACTGAATGAAAATGAACTAACAGACCTGTGAACTATTCCTTTCACTTTAATCCATAATTTAATGTAGAGATGACATTATACCATCTACTGGTCCTAATAATCCGACATTTTGCATTATGATATAGAGAGGATGTAGTGTCTTTTCAGAGCAAGGAATGATTTTTACTGTAAAAAAAAAATCAGATAATTGACTAAAAATTTCAGTTTTCATTCAGAAGTTTGGCACCATATAGATATGTATTTGACAACGTGCTATTTATGAAGCAAATTCTAGAGCCAGCCTTACCCGTGTCTCTGGTGACAATATTTGTTTGTACATACTCTTTCAGAGTAATCATTTTTAGCCTGTCAGTTTCTGGCATGTTAGCGTTCTTCTGCCCCTCCAAAGTAATTGACCAAGGCTGCCTGTGAAAGCTAACAGAAGGGTGGCTGAAATGCGCTTAAGTACCCGTAGCCATCTAGGATGACATTTCATCCTTCTGAATACAAATATGAGAGAATCCCACTCAGAACAGTAACAGGTGCTGATTTTCCCAGACTTATAACAAGCCAACAATAAATCCTTATATAAGTTTTAGCTTTAAGAAACTTTGAGGTCATTCTAGGATAGGAAAAACACATGTTGGCTAAACCAAAGACTGTGCGTTGACAAGCAACTTGACAATTGCCCTGGTCTGGTCAGTTGAGAGGAGAAGCTGCTCTAAAGATAATGGTAACCCACTTATGACTTAAACAAGCCTAGACCCCAAAAAAGGCTAGAATAAAAAATTAAGAACACAGAAAACAATCTTAATGAGTGGTACCTAGATGCATTAACAGGGAAGATGAAGTTCACTCACTTTCCCAACACACAGACTTGGAAAACAGCTATTTGCATTGACACAAGAAGCTAGGTAGAATATCTGTATGTAGGCAGATTTGTGAGCTCTTTAGAAGTGAGACGAATAACTTAGAAAGAATTCCAACTGCCTTACTAGACAATGAGCCACTTGTCTGGACTCTTAACTGCAAAGTTGGCCATGCAGAATGCAGCTGCCTGAACCACTGCATCACTGGTTGGTCCTCTTCTATAATCTTTTATTTCTGCCTTAATTATCTACCTTTCTCTAGAAAATTGATCAAATGCTTTCTTCCTAACTAACCAAACTTCATTCTCCATTTCTCCAGTCTTTAAAGAGGTTTCTCTGTTGACTGTGTCCTACAAAGCACTCCAAATATAGAACTCATCCTAAAGTTCCCAGATTACTTCTCTTAAACTAGTAAAGAGATTTCTGATCTAAGTAAATTGAGATTCCCCAATGCAATCAGAAATAATATTTCTATATAAATAATAGGAATGATCAAATATAGAAAGTTACTGGGTTAGTAAGAATCCACTTAAATTTTTCCTCTAAATGGCTACTTGGTAAAAAGTTAAGCTTAGAGCTGCAACTCATTGTTTTCAGAGTACTGAAAACAGAATAAAAAGCCATGAAAAGATCGAAAGGAGAAAATTCTATTTCTAACCTGTCTCTTGGTTTTTCTTTTCTATCTTCTGTCATTCTTTTACTCTGTTTTCCCTTGTGTCTGCACAGCCCTTATCACAATGACTCTCCCTGGAATTAACAAAGAATGAAACTAGGCCACTACAGAGATATCAGAAGTAGAGAGAGAAAAGGGGAGAAATAAGGAAAAGAGGTCATGCTATGGATCTTCTATGGCTTCTTCTTTCTCTTAGTATCAGATCCATTTCTCTCTCAGAAAACAAAAACAAAACAAAACACCTCACTCTAAGGAATCAATGGTTTTTTCTTACATCTGAATCTTGACATTTTCTCATTTAAACATCTACACACACCTAATACCTACATACTATTCATTTGTGCCACAAAGTAAAACATGTAGTAAGCATTCCAGAAATCCAGAGGTAGTCTAAAAAATAACAAAAGTGAGATTGAAAAGTTTATGGAAAACATCCAGCAGGTTATATGGTAGTTAAGGCACTGGACTCCCACATGGTAAATCATGGTTTGAAACCCAGACCTGGCTATTCGAAAATCATGCCAGGCACATATCTGTGCATGCCCAAAATCTCAAGAAGAGAATGGAGGATAAGGAATTGCGGCATGGCTATCCCCCTTGGAGGGTTGGTTCTTGGTATGGTGGTTTAAGACACTGTACTCCCACATGACTGACTGTGATTTGAGACCCAGACCTGGCAGTTTGCTTTCTCTCTCTCTCTCTCTTCTCTCTCTCTTTGTGTGTGTGTGTGTGCGTGTGTGTGTGTGTGTGTGTGTATGTGTCTTTGGTAAGTGCCTGTGCCCTATAGCAAATTTAACCAAATAATAATAAATAATATTGAATAAACAATTCTCACTTTCCCTCGCTCTGTCTCACTCTAGAGAGCACATGCAGCCTATTGCAAAACTTAAGAAAAAAATTCATATAAAAAGTGACATAGAGATACAAAACAATAGATGCCCTGCTGTTGCTGAAGATAACTGAGCAAACTCTTCTACCAAGGACCATGAATGGTCTGAAGTTTTGCCCTCTTACAAGCACACTAGGTGGTCTGCTAGTTTTCTTAGTACTGGTGGAAGATAACACAATAGCATAAGGGTTTTTGTTTGTTTGTTTGTTTTGTTTTGTTTTGTTTTGTTTTTTAGCATTGGTTCTTCTTGGTCCCTCTTTGTCTTAGGGACAAGACTCACAATGACAACACAGAGTGAGTCAGGTGAATGCTATGGATGTGCTGCACACAGTAGGTTTGCTCATTTAGCCGGGAAGACTATCAAATGCAGAAAGTTGAAAAATATTCTAATAGGCAGCAAACAACTCTCCTAGACCTTTGCCCCAGAGAGAGATATTATCTTTATTACACAGGACAGAAGGCAGAACTCTGTGATTCAGAGAAGGCATTATATCTACCAAGACTTCTCACTACACAAACATCCTAGAAAACAGTCTAGAATGAAGACATTGTGCTCTGCTCACAAAATAAGCAGAAATGTAAGAGACTCACAAAAAATTGTCTGCCAACAGCTTCCTTGACATGAGAACAAGGGAAATATATTACGTTTCAAGATTCATAAGTGATTCATGAATTGGTAATAAGAACACATCAAGCAAGTATGCTTAGCTTTTCCAACTGTCTTTTACATATTCCCAGAGCTTCTGAGCTATGATCGACTTCTGAAGTTTATCTACTATTATCTGCTGATAAATTTAAAAAGAAATATACCAAGGGACCAGTAGATATTGTTATGGTTATGTTGCTGGACTCCCACATAGTCTACGATGGTTTGCGTCCTGCACTCATGGGCTAAAATTCAC
This sequence comes from Tupaia belangeri chinensis, assembly GCF_000334495.1. NCBI lineage: Eukaryota > Metazoa > Chordata > Mammalia > Scandentia > Tupaiidae > Tupaia > Tupaia belangeri. Next base: position 1,141,640 of record NW_006160192.1, on the reverse strand, counting down.
ACCGGCACGTGTGTGTACTCGTGCCAAAGATCCTGAGAGGAGAATGGAAGAGAAGGGATTGTGAAATAACTTCAATCTGTCTCTCTGATGAGATCACATGCCTGATAGCAAAAATCTCTCTCTAAACAAATATTAATAAATAAAGAAGAAACAAAATGTACCAATAAAGAAGCAAAATGAGCAAGAGAATCAGTACAATTAACCTAGAACTTCAGTTGTCTGAGCTGCACATGTATCACAAGCGCAGTGTGGTGTGTGCTACTTGTTCACTATCATCGAGCCTTAATAACTTGCTTTTTGGATGTATTACCAAGGTAATTCTTCATTTTTGGACTAGCATATTTTGCTTATTTATAGAAAATTTAAGTAAAAGTATTTGGTCAGTAAACTTTCTTCAAGCCTATGCTGGAGAAATGTGGCCGCGGCCCTCATAGTGTCACTACCTTGAGGCCAGATGCTGCCAGATGCTGGCTGGTGGCTCCCGTAGTCTCCATAGTGTCATGTGAAAAAGTACAAGGAAAGCTCAAGGTCAAATGAAGTTGAGCTAGCCAGTGGTAAAGGGGTAGTGTTCAAAAAGAGACTGATATCTTGCGCTTAAGTCACTTTTTCAGTTATTAAAATCTAGTGGCCATTAATTTCAAGTATATCAATGATACTTAACTGTGAATAGCTTGATTTCTATCACAATAACGGTTTCATCTCCAAAGCATAAAATATGCAAAAAGTGTGTGTCAGAAACCTGTTACTTTCACTGGAATCTGCTTAAGGAACTTGTCAATTGAGAATAGTTCTTGGGGCTGGAAACTGATACACATATACACTATTCCTTTACCCATCAGAGTATTGTATTACACATTGTCACCAGTGCAGAGGTAGTCCCGTGTAGCCTCCTGGCTGTTCTGATGTCAGGCTATCTACCGACACTGAACGTTTGCTGTGAAAAAGTCACCCTTCACCCATTATTTTATTTTGTTTGGGTTCTGGAAAAGCAAAGAGAAAAATAACTCCCATAAATATATTTTCTATAAGTATTCTGCATTTTCTCCCAATCTTCTATCTCTGGGCTTATAAATATATACATATTTATCTTTTCTGTCTTATAATTTTAAGTCATTTTCAATTATTGCATAATGCTCTACACAATAACTGAATGATAAAATAACTGAATAATGATATATTTAAACATTTTCTTATTCTTAAACACATGTTTTTAAATGCGTGTTATTATTAACATCATATTAGAAAAGTATACAAGGAAAAGATATGTAAAGAATACCTAGAAATTGTGTGTTTTAAGCCTCTGAAAAATACAAATGGCAATTTTTTAAAAAGTGTATTTCTCTAATGAGTAAGAGAGACAGAGAGAGTGAGAGATGAATCAGACAGACACAGTACTCCCAACAGGGCCTCATTGCTGCAATCCACCCTCAGTCCTAACCAACACCGGATCCTAGTCTGGCATGTGACTAGCATACTCGGAATTCTCAGGATATGAACCCAGAACCTTCCTATGTGGATCTACCTTGCAAAGCATTACATTTTAAAAACTATTGTGCCCCAACTGGTTCCAGATGGCAATGTTTGATACTCTCACTTAATTAATCTATTTCTTTCTTTCTTTCTTCCTTTCTTTTTTTGTTAGTTAATCCTATGGCTTCCTATCTCCAAAAAAAGAAAAAGGAAAAGGAAATTATGCAAGGGACAGCTTGTTGTGTAGTTCCTAAGGAAGGAGTGGACAGCGGTGCAGCCATAAAACTAAAATACGATGTTCTGCAAGCTGGCCCACGTCATATCTCCATCATGGTCCTGAGCTGGCTAAAGCTAGGGGTTGATCACAGTATCAAGACCCTGCTGTGGTTGCTCTCTCTGTCTCTTTTTCTCTGTGTCTCTCTCATTTGTGGAATAAATAAAGAATTTTAAAAATATTTTTAAAGATTATAGAGGAGCAATTAGTATTTTTATGTTAAGAAAAAAATTATTACAAAATTATCAAAAGTTGCCCTTATATGTGTCTTACTTTGTCTCTAGATTAATCACCTACACTGACCTTCATGGTCACTGTTCTACATTAGGATCAAGAAGCATGAGCCAGGCTCACAGCCTCGTGGGAAATGGAACTAGATCCCACATAGCTGACCACATAGTTTGAGTCCTGGACTTGGCAACTTGAAAACCAATGATGGTGGGAACCAGCAGTTAGCGTAATAGCTATGTCGCTGGACTCCCACGTAGTCGACCGTGGTTCGCGTCCCGGACCCCGTGGCTTAAAACTCATGCCGGGCGCATGTGCGTGCGTGCCCAAGCTCCCGAGAGGAGAATGGAGGAGAAGGGATTGTGGCGTGACCATCCCCCCTGGGGGGTGATTTCTCGCTTTCTGTCTCTATGTCTCTTTCTGTCTGTCTGGCGAGCGCATGCGCCCTATAGCGAAAATCTCTCAAAAAAAAAAAAAAAATGATGGTCATATGTGTGTGCATGGCCAGAATCCCAGTAGGATGAAGACATGGAGGACAAGGGATTGTGACGTGACCATGCCCTGTTCCATGGGTAATTTCTTCCTCTCCCTCATTCTCGTCTCTGAGCAAGTGCATGTATGCATATAGCCTCTGGTAAAAAATAAAAATTAAAATTAAAAAAAGAAAGAAAAACAAAACCAAAAACACACTCTACACAGTTCCCTCCACCAGTTAGCTACAAGAAATCATTCAAATAACAAACTCTTAAACACTTTCTTTAATTTACTGGGAGACAATTACTTTCCAGGAGTGATGTTTATTGTTTTGAATTCACTACAGTTTTTTTTAATCTCTTTGAGATAAGGATAGAAGTTAACTATTGTTAACCAGATTTTATGGATAAAGGAATTGTATACTCAGAAAGTTCAGTCTTTTTATCTAAGGTCATATCTAGTAAGTGGCAGAGCTAGAATCCAAACCCGAGTCTCCCCAACATTTTGTGCACTACGTTCTTGATGAAAATACTGAAGACCCAAAGCATAGCCCTTCCCTGGATTAAGCTTTAGGTACCTATTAAAGAGGTATTTTCATGAGAGGAGTTGTTCTTTCAACCCTCAGATTTCACCTCTACACACCATTTTCTCTGGTAAATTATAAAGCTGGAGCTGTCAAAGATTTTAGTGATGAATAAATCACACTCCAGCAAGTCTCTTGCTCCAAGGTTAGCGTGGCATGGACCTATTTCATTTAATCCATTTAAAATCTTTAAGTTGAGTCCATTTAAAATGTTCTGCAAATTTTCTATTTAACTGCATTTAAAAGCAGGTCTCTCCCTAATTTTTTTTCAGCTCAATTTTACAGGACATTCTAATCTTGCCCATTGTCATGTATACATTTTCACCTCTCCAGAAGGGGTATTAAAAGCATGCTAGCCTTTTCTATGTGTATTAAATTATATTTTCTTGAAAAGGTTCCCAAATAAAATTTTAGTAAGTATTTTATAACATTTAGTCAGTGTTTAATAACTACTCTTGGGAGAAATAATGGTCCAAATTTGGTTCCATATGATCAAGCTGAGTGATTAGTATATGCCAATGATTCCAGAAGAGCTAAGGAAGAATGAAGACACAGTTTGAAGAATATGTCCCAGCTCACCTTTTAGAAGAATTAATATATTTTCTTCAATAAATTCTTTTTTGTTTTGACATCCTTTTTTAAAAAAAAATTTATTTATTATTATTATTTTAATTTGCCATAGCGCACATGCACTCATCAGGGAGAAAAAGAGAGAGACAAAGTGAGAGAGCAAGCCACCAGGTACAGGACTCAAGCCCTGGTCAGCCCTGTGAGAATCCAGCACCTTAACCATCATGCCACCTGCTGGCCCACATTCTTTTTTTTTTTTTTTTTAAGAGAGAGATTTTTGCTACAGGGTACACACATTCACTGGAGAGATAGAGAGAGACAGAGAAATCACCTCCCAAACAGGATATGGTCAAGACACAATCCCTTCTCCTCTGTTCTCCTCCTGGGTTCTTGAGCATGCACACACACATGCCCAGCATGAGTTTCAAGTGAACGGATCCAGGACTTGAACCTCGGTTGACCATGTGGGAGTCCAGTGAAGTAACCAATATGCCATCTGCTGGTCCTTGTTCTGATATCTTTTTATTTGTACCTAGTAAATCGTGAAGTTTACATGTTTGCATTTGAATGTGGTAAAGAAAAACAGCATGATTTTGAACTCACCAGGTCTGAGACTCAAACTGTGGTTGGTCATGCAGGCATCCAATGTCTTAACCATCATGCCACTTGCTGGCCCATGGAGAATTTTTTAAGTCACCTATAATGCCATCATTTGGAGAAAATCACCACTGGAATATTTTATATTTCCTTGTTTATTTTCCACTGCATATATTCATAGAGACATGACCTTGTAAATTCCATTTTTATATTTTTAAGAAAACTATATTAAAATGAGTACAAAAAAATGAGTACATAATATTCTATCATATGATGTAACATCATTTGAATTAATGAGCCTTCTAGTTCAGTGATTTAGATTATTTCCAGATTTTTGCTTTTACTAATAACTGTATTAAATTACTTATTATATTTGTGGAATTGTATTCATTTTATTATATATTTCCATAATTTGAGTGACTAAGTCCAAAAGCATAAAAAATTTACAGCAACCAGTCCCATAGCACATTGATTAGACAGAGATAGTGCAGAGGAAGCTGGATTCCACACAGTTTATAAGGGTTTGAAAAACATGGTGGGGTTAGGACTAAATGCCCAGGATCCTAAAAGGGTAGAGAATTGGAGGAAAAGGGATTGCAGAATGACCAGGTCCCACTGGAGGATGTTTTTTCTCTCTCTTTTATGCACATGTACAAACCCACTAGCATAAAAATTAATTAGTAGTAGTTATTAGTAATGGAAACACATTTTGTAGGTATGCTAATATGTTATAGCTTTATTCTCCTATGTATAAAATGTTTGATCTATTATCTAGGTTTTCTGAGAGTTACAGCGTTTTAGGCATTTAGACCTTCTGTGCATTGGAAATTCCAAGCTTTGCTGATACTCAACTTTAGACTATCCTGAGCAATCTCACCAAATTGAGTCTCAATTTCTTCAATCATAACAGTTGGGATATTTGGGATTACTCAATTATTAGATTATAACATCGTTTACATAAGCACTCCAATACAATACATGGTTAGCAGCAAATAATATTATTTTCCTTCTTTTCCTGAAAAAAAAAAAAAACTTACAGTTTGTTCACCAAAAGGAAACTCTCATAAGTATCATGACTTTTCCACTAACATCTATTAACAAGTTCCACATACGAGCCCATCATGCAGTGGGTCAAATATATTAGCTCATGCACAGATTGAAAATAAAGTTATCAGTTGGGTCACCTTAACATAACTACACAATTACAAAGTAGCCCACTTAATCAAGAATTAATTTATTTTAAATGTTAAATTATTAAACTCTACTTTCTTTTTTGCACTTTCAAATTAGCTTGCAGCTATTTTGTCAGCCATCTGTAGCTACTCTACTCAAGATATATTGGTAACTAATAACAGAAGATTGCACATAAAGCCTTACCAAGGTCCTCCTATAAATGAGTACAGATATTTGACTTTTGCCTATTTAAGTCATGACTTGCTGTCCTAGACAATTACTTTCTATGAATCATGGTTTACTACTCTTAATAAGACATTATTATTATCAAAAGCCTTTCTAAAAGTCTACTTCTAAAACTGTCATGGTCAAGCCAATATTTAAAAACTTAGACCAATCATTTTAAAAATTAATTTTCCTGGAACCAGCAGATGTCATAATGGTTATGTTGCTGGACTCCCATGTAGTCAATCATGGTTCAAGTCCGGCAGCTTAAAGCTCATACCAGGTGTGTGTGCGTGCATGCTCAAAAGCCCGAGAAGAGAATGGATTGAGGCATGGCCATCCTTCTGGGGGGATGATTTCTCACCTTCTGTCTCTCTGTATCTCTCTGTCTCTCCAGCAAGCACATGTGCCCGATAACAAAACATCTCTCTTAAAAAAAAAAAAAAAAAAAGTAAAGGGATACTAACATGTTAAGAAAGGCTTGATCCAGAGGACAAGCTTAATTACTGCAAACCCTATTTTAGCCCATATTTGGGATGAAATGGAGCAAAGTGTGCATTTATAGCTTAAGGGCTATAAATTCTACCTTAAGGTACAACGACATGGGAGAAATAATCTGAAAAATATACCCTTAAGCAAAGCAAGAATAAAATTGATGTTTATTTCTATTTTTGATATTATGAAAATAATACTAACTAGTCCTATAAAGATAACAGAAAAATAATGCAACTTTTCTAATAAGTAGCATAATTTTTAAAAAGAAATAAATGAACCAAATTGGAACCTTTTCCAGCAAATTGTGTATAGATGTAAGTAGTGAGATACAAAAGATCTGAAGTCAGGTGATCCCAAATCTGAATCTCAGTTTTGCTACTCATTAACTCTCTGGGTTCTTTCTTTCCTGTAAAGTGAAATTTATTATATCAATTTCCCAGATTATAGAATAAATTAAATGAAATAATATATGTAAAACATTTAGCATAGAGACTGGAACATACCAAGAAATCAACAAAACTATGCAGTATATTATTATATTCATATTTATATGTATATAATGTTCATTAATTTCTTCCATGACGGAAAATGTCAGAGAGAGACTAGGGGATAGAGACAGAGACAGGAACCTCCAACAGGGTCCTCAAGCCACGAGCCATCCCCAGTCTCAGCTGCCAGGATTACGGGCAGGAAGACATGCCTGGGTGTGATCTAGAAGACCCACAGAGGCAAACACAGACCCGTTGCTATGTGGATCCAATTGTGATACCATTGCACCATCATCGGGGCCCTGTAGTCTTTATTTATTTTTTTTAGAGCAATTTTTGCTATAGGGCAGGTGTGCTTGCCAGAGAGACAGAGAGAGACAGAGAGAGATTGAAAGAGAGAAATCACCCTTCAGAAGAGATGGCCATGCCGCAAGCCTTCTCCTCCATTTTCCTATTGGGATTTTGGACACACATGCACACACCCAGTGTGTTTTAAGTCACTGGGTCCAAGACTCGAACCATTGTTGACTTAGGAGTCCAGCCATGTAACCATCATGCCATCTGCTGGTCCTTGGTCCTGCAATCTTAAATAACTTTATGGATATGAACAGTTTCTGGATGTCACTATCTATCAATATAACAAAAAAATTTCAAAACATTTTGGCTGAAAGTATTTTGTTGTATATTTGGACTATGCCTTTGCTCGCTGCTCATGCGGCATGCAGTGTGCTAAAGAATGGAAGCAACATACAAAGGCCTGGTGACTTTTACTTTAGGTGAGTAAATAAAAAAAATTGAGCATTTATTTCTGAAGCTAAGGACTTTGTCAAAAGCAGCCATGTTTCATTTCACTAGTAAAGAGGAAAAAATATTTTCTATTTATTGTTATTATGCACAGTCATATTACAGTGGTTCAAAAGTTCACCAGTTATCAAGAGAATTAAATATGAATTCTGTTGCAGCAGCTTCCCTTAATCTACATGACATAGACTCGATTATGTGGACAGGAAAGAATATTTTCTCAACCATGGCACTTTGATTAACTCATGTTTCCTTTATTGAGTTTTTTCTTCTGAATGGAGCCTTTTATCATCAGCTTCCTCCATCATTCCACAAGAGAACTTTTCTGTTTCCCACTGGATTCTAGCATATGTGAAAGTGGTAACTTAAATGTATTTAAATTGACTGTCAAAACATGATTTGGTAAAAATCCATTAAAATAATCTCCCAAATGCCCTGATGCATTAAACATTTTCAAGTACACCTATACTGTAGGTAGGGAATGTGTTTATCTCCATTTTATGAATAGACTTCAAAGGAAAAAAAGAGAGCCCAGAAATTGACAGCTGGCCCAGACAGAATTTCCACACATTGAGTATATGCTTGCACAAAGCTTTTATTCTGTTTGTATAGATAATAATGTGGCTCCTTAATTAGTTCTGGAAGGCATATATTGTAGGCTGACTGTTACCTGGCAAGCATTCAAAAGATGCAAGTTTACATTTTATTTTTTTCTCTTTGGGGAAATATTCCTTAAGAAATGAATTTCATATATTGGAAAAACGATTACGTTCATAAAACATTAAAGGAATGCAACAATGTGTGTGTGTGTGTTTTATTTCCCATTCTGTTTAATTAAAATCTAGCTTTGCAAAGCTCAAGAACATACAACTTTGAGTAGGTATGAAATTGCTAATACATGAACTAAAATGTACTAAGTAAAACAAGTTATCAAAGAACCATTAATCACCGACACACATGCACACACCCAGTGTGTTTTAAGTCACTGGGTCCAAGACTCGAACCATTGTTGACTTAGGAGTCCAGCCATGTAACCATCATGCCATCTGCTGGTCCTTGGTCCTGCAATCTTAAATAACTTTATGGATATGAACAGTTTCTGGATGTCACTATCTATCAATATAACAAAAAAATTTCAAAACATTTTGGCTGAAAGTATTTTGTTGTATATTTGGACTATGCCTTTGCTCGCTGCTCATGCGGCATGCAGTGTGCTAAAGAATGGAAGCAACATACAAAGGCCTGGTGACTTTTACTTTAGGTGAGTAAATAAAAAAAATTGAGCATTTATTTCTGAAGCTAAGGACTTTGTCAAAAGCAGCCATGTTTCATTTCACTAGTAAAGAGGAAAAAATATTTTCTATTTATTGTTATTATGCACAGTCATATTACAGTGGTTCAAAAGTTCACCAGTTATCAAGAGAATTAAATATGAATTCTGTTGCAGCAGCTTCCCTTAATCTACATGACATAGACTCGATTATGTGGACAGGAAAGAATATTTTCTCAACCATGGCACTTTGATTAACTCATGTTTCCTTTATTGAGTTTTTTCTTCTGAATGGAGCCTTTTATCATCAGCTTCCTCCATCATTCCACAAGAGAACTTTTCTGTTTCCCACTGGATTCTAGCATATGTGAAAGTGGTAACTTAAATGTATTTAAATTGACTGTCAAAACATGATTTGGTAAAAATCCATTAAAATAATCTCCCAAATGCCCTGATGCATTAAACATTTTCAAGTACACCTATACTGTAGGTAGGGAATGTGTTTATCTCCATTTTATGAATAGACTTCAAAGGAAAAAAAGAGAGCCCAGAAATTGACAGCTGGCCCAGACAGAATTTCCACACATTGAGTATATGCTTGCACAAAGCTTTTATTCTGTTTGTATAGATAATAATGTGGCTCCTTAATTAGTTCTGGAAGGCATATATTGTAGGCTGACTGTTACCTGGCAAGCATTCAAAAGATGCAAGTTTACATTTTATTTTTTTCTCTTTGGGGAAATATTCCTTAAGAAATGAATTTCATATATTGGAAAAACGATTACGTTCATAAAACATTAAAGGAATGCAACAATGTGTGTGTGTGTGTTTTATTTCCCATTCTGTTTAATTAAAATCTAGCTTTGCAAAGCTCAAGAACATACAACTTTGAGTAGGTATGAAATTGCTAATACATGAACTAAAATGTACTAAGTAAAACAAGTTATCAAAGAACCATTAATCACCCAAGTTCCAACAGATGGACTTATTAAAATGTTGGTGTATAATGAATGCCTCCTGCCATTATTTATGAATATTTTCGCATAATACTACTAAGGCTTTGAAACGGTATTCCATGGAGGAAAACCACCTAATGAACCTGTTCCCATTAGTATAAACAACCAGGATTTCCTTCCTTATTTATTTATTTATTTATTTATAGAACATGAAAATTTCTAAAAAGATTATGATCAACTACACAGTGAATGAAATTCAAGCTTGGGAGGATAAAAGAGGTTAGGCAAGATCACGCCATTGTTAAAATCCACTTCTACTGCTTAGGTAAATTCAAAATGTATAAATTAAATGGTTACAACTTATCTGCATGATCTGATAAAAGAAAATGTAGGGACAGAACATTTGCCGAGTATAGGCATACAATCCTCTGTCATTTAAAAACAGAGGTAGTGAAGGAAGAAAGATAGAAAGGCGAAGTGACGTCAAGGAGCAGTTATCTGTTGGCCGCATACCACTCATCAGTCTGATCACCAACTTTTTTCCCCACATGTTGTTTTTCAGTATGTTGGTTTGATATTTCAGATTCATGAGCTTCAAACTCTCTAGTGTACCTCTATGAGGAGGGATTATGTTTCATATTTCTCCCATTAGCATTTCTTACAAAACAGATTATCCATAAACTCTTCATGAATTAAATTACTGAGATCTGAAGAACACAAGGAACTCTATCCACCCCCAAATCTTCAGATCCTACTGCGTTAACTAGCATAATTATTTAGTTTTTACATGCTTACTAAAACGTAACTGCCAACCAAGGGGTGTGACAGAGCTTCTTTGGCTCACTAACACTTCAGAAATGATATATTATAAAAAGGAAGGGTTAAACTATAGCATTTTTTTAGTATAACAATTCACAAAGTGCCTTCTGTAGTATGAAAACCCTACATATTATTTTGGGAAAAAGAAAAGATTCTATTGTCAAAATGAGTTTATAGAATGACCCCGTACCCTAGTGATTAAAGAAACCAAATCCTACATGGCTGACCACAGTTTAAATCCCTGTCCAAAGTGGTCTGAAAAACATGCAGGGAGGACCAGAAAATGGGGTGATGGTTAAGTCATTAGACTCCTGTGTAATTGACTGCAGTTTGAGTGCCAGACCTGGTAGCTTAAAACTCACACCAGGAGTATGTGCATGCATACCCAAAATCTCAAGAGGAAAATGGATGTGAAAGGATTGTGGCATGGCCATCTTCCTGGGGTGTGATTTCTTGCTTTCTGTCTCTCTCTCAAAGGGGGCACAGGCCCCCTAAAAAAAAAACTCCTTTAAAAAAAAAAAAAAAAAAAAAAAAAAAGCAGGACATAAGTACACAGGTGCCCAAAATCCAGACAGAATGAAAAAGTGGAGAAGGGATTGCAGCATTAACTTGTCCCAGGAGAGGGTGCCTTATCCTTCTCTCTTTCTCTGTCTGTCTCACTCTTGCAAGCATATGCACCCCGCAGCAAAGAAAACAACAAAAAATGAGTTTGCAGAATACTTTGGATCATATTTTCTTTCTGGTAATATATAGTATATAGCAAAAGATCTGAGAAGAGTTTTAGGAAAGAGAATAGCTTTTGGGCTGGCAGGTGGCATGGTGGTTAAGGGTGTTGGACTTACACATGGTGGACCATAGTTTGAGTCCTGGACTTGGCAGCTTGCTTTCTCACTTTTCCTCTCTTTCTCTCACTTTGTTTTTCTCTGGTCAAATTAAAATAAATAAATAAAGTTAAATAAAATAATTCTTTAAAAAGAAGGAACAGAGAAATAGCTTTATTTCTTTAGGTCCCTATTTTCCAATTATTTGAAGAGAATCTTTTTCAACTTCCCTTAGTTGTACTGATCCATAAAAACACATTAGGAAATGTTCCAATCCAAATACCTGGTGGTATGGGGAAATACAGTATCATTTAAAGGTCAAAAGCCCAGGGTTTACATTCAGACATCTTGCCATTTACAAGCTCTGTATCCTTAGACAAGTTACATTGATTTTTCTAAGCACCATTTTCCTCATTTTGAAATGCATATAATATCTTTATGTCTCTCCTAGGGTTATTTTGAGAATTAAGTATAAAATATTTGCCAAATACACATACATTTTTATTCAACAATAGCATCAGATATGAGTGTTTTAATGATGAGACAAGTAAGACCAGAGAGATGAAGTAAATTGTCCCAAGTTTGTTAATGAAGACTAGTCAACGTGATCTATTACCACACCTTGCTGACTCACTAGTTTGCATGTATTCATAATCAATTCCTAAAAAGTTGTTTAGAAGGGCTGAAACAATAAAAAAAGAAAAAGATATTTTATTGATTATGGGGCATAGGAAAATTCAAGAATATGACTAATATATTAAGAGTATAAGCCTGGGGACCAGCAGTTGGCATAATGGCTATGTCACTGGACTCCCATGTAGTCGACTGCACTTCAAGTCCTGGACCCAGTGGCTTAAACTCACGCCAGGTGCGTGTGCATACGTGCCCTCTAGCAAAAATTTTTAAAAATAATAAATAAGTTCAGCCTAGATAGCCCAGTCCATAGTATATTGGACTGCAGTGCTGAAAGTCACACAGCCAACCACGAGTTCGGATCCCCCACCTAGCTGATCTGAAACACATTGGGCACGTGTACATGCACCATATCTGACAAACCAGAAGGCTGGAGGAAGGGGATTATGACATGACCAGACCCCATCAAAGGTACTTCTCTCTCTCTGATGTATGCACACATGCTCACTATCATAACTTAAAACAACCAAACAAACAAATGAAAAGAAAAGCAATGTAATGGTCTCATTTTTGGCTCTATCTTTCCAGACATATTGTTTCTCCCTACTCTCTTTTATCTGTTTCTCATCTCTCAACTGTCCTGCCAGCATGGTAGAGGTACCATGGATTGCTTGTACCTCAGAGTTATCAAGGTCAGACCTTCTCTGGCTACACAATTATGGTCACTAATCATACTATGACCAGCAATGAGTGACAGTCCACCCAAGATTCTGGCCCAATTATCAAGTAATGTGCTACTTTCTAATAGTTTTTGTAGAGGTTTTTGTCTTAAGGTATGTGTGCTTGCAGAGAGAGTGAGACAGAGACCAAAACAATGAGAAAGAAAGTGAGATATCACCCCTCAGGGGTGATGGCCATGCTGCAATCCCTTCTCCTCCACTCTCCTCTTAGAATTTTGGGCATGCACACACATGTGCCCAGTGCAATTTTCAAGCTGCCAGTCTGAGACTCAAACCATGATGGGTCAGATGGGAATCCAGCACCTTAACCACCACAACACCTGTTGAACCAGTAATTCTTATCATTCTATTTAGATATTACACAATTTGAAATTTGGAAATTTTAAATTTTTATTATCGAAATTTTCAGCTTAATTTTAATTTGATGTATTTTCATTTGCCTTTTATAGTTTTTGCTTAGTTTAATTTTACCTCTGTATTTATCTGCTCATATGATTTTGTAACTTAGTTTTGTACCTTAATGTTATAATGTCATTTGAGATTTTCTTTGTTACAATATTACTTTATATTTATTTATTTTTAAAGTTTTTGCCATAGTATGCATGTACTGACAGGAGACAGAAAGGGAGATGATGAGAAATCACTCCCCAGGGATGGTTAAGATACAATCCCTTCTCTTCCATTCTCCTCCTGGAATTTTGGGTATGCACACACACACAGACACACACACACACACACACACACACACACACACACACACAGAGTGATTTTCAAGCCACCCAGTCCAGGACTCAAACCACAGTCAACCATGTGAGAATCCAGCACCTTAACCACCATGCCACCTGCTGGCCTTCTTTGTTACAATATTCTATGGAATATCTCAGATCCAGTAGCTAGAGGTAACCAGAGGAAGGATACATTCCAGGCTGAAATGGAAGACTATGTCTTTGTCCTCCCACATTCTTGAAATAGAGGTGCGCGTCTGAAATGAACTAACTAGCCAACCTCATCCTGAAGAAACGACCTTCTCAGTGTGATGCAGTAGGGCATTGTTTCATCCCCATTGGAAGCTGGATGATGCTTAAGCAGAATAAAACATATGAGACTTCTCTCTTTATAAAAATCAGAAGTGAGTCACAAATGACACATTTTTGCATAGAAAAACATTTTGTGACATTTCCAATGACCCAATACTTTTCCATTAATATTTTTGTCTAGGTATAGGAGGTTAATAACGGTCATGGTACCTCAAAGATTTGTTGTTAGATAAGTGTGGTAATGAGCAAAACATGAAGCATATTAAACACAAGCTAAAGTTAGATCACTATTACTCATATTTAAACCTGGTTTACCACTTTGTGGTCCAGAACATCCTCAGTGCTTTTTATAAACAGAGATATCATTCATCCAGATCTACTAAGAACACAATTTTGGAGTTAACGATCTCCCAAATGTTTCCTCAGTAAAAACAAAAAAAGAAATTACCTATTCCTTTTGTCTTGCATTTTATTTTAGCAATATTTTATAAAGAATGTTTTATAAGTAGACTTTCCTTATTTTACTCATAAAACTACAGAGTAACCACATTGGAAGGGATTTTTTAAATCATCTATATTTGTGCCCTCTCATTGCAGATAATAAATTTGGTCTTCAAATAGTATTTTGACCCTGTTCACCTAGGGTCAAATGAATGACATAAAAGATTTCAAATTTGGAATTTCAGCCTGCCAATTTATATTTTTATTTAAGCTCTATTTTTTTTATTAGTAAAAATATATATATAATTCTAAGATGCATTGGTTTAAGACCATATTCCACATGACCTGCTCAGGACAGTTATTAATTGAGCTGAACATGTGTACAAGCATGCTCAAAATCCCAAAAGGAGAATGAAGGAGAAAAGATTGTGGCATGACCATCCCCCACAATGTTTTTTTTCTCAGTTTCCATCTCTCTCTGTCTCTCTCCAGCGAGAACACTCGCCCTCTAGCAATTTTTTAATGTCAACAGTCATCTATACATTTAGAATGATGATTACTGTCAGACTACATGAATACAAGATGATATCATCACACTATTCCCAATGACCAAATCCAAACTTCCAACCTCCTCATAGATTTCTTTATGTGTAAACAGAAACTCAGCTCCTGCTTTCTAAAAACACCATCATAATTTATAAATATATTTTAACTCCATTTTACTAGGAAGGATGAAGGAAAGTAAAATTTTATCCAAATTTATTATGAGATACAAATAGATCATTTTCATATCTCCTAGATGTCTTACCACACGTTAGAGATCAAGAAAATAGGGTGAAGTTCTTAAATGCTACATTAGAAAGAAAGTGGATGATACATTTTTTTTCATTGTTATCTCTCTCCCTTGAGTTCCAGCTTTGTGTGATAAGGAAAACCCATGGGGTATACGCTGCAGATGGATCAACAGTAGTTACAGTACTGTAATTGATATGAAAAATACCTGCGTACAGTTGATGTGAGTTTCATATAGACCTAAATTTGTCAGTCCACATTTTCAGGCAACAGAATCTCCAATAGCTACTTCCCCAGGAGAGCTGTCTCTGTTGACTGGCACTAATTATTACAATCATCCTACATAAAAAGCACGACATTGTTGCCATTATGTTCCCTCCCTGTCACAAGCAAATCCTGATTTTGGAAATGATGAGCACACAGCAGAAAATTATCTCAGAGATGCTCATAACCCTTCAACAAATAAAAATGATTTGATTTTTTCAATTTCTACAGATAGTATAAAGTATTTTGGAGGACAAAATTTCTAGAGTCTAGAAATGGAAGCGGAAAATCTAATATGACTATAAGAAGTAATTATCTTGATATCCAGGGGATGAAAATAATAAATTTAAAGGAGAATGTACATAGCTAGAAATTCTGACCCCATATATCCCAAATCCTCACCTTCAGAGATCTGTTTGGGTCATAGATGGCCCCACATAAGTTTGGAAAATTTATAGTGTTGTCTTCACAATACTTAGGCTTGTTTTCTAAGGGTTTTTTCATGTCAAGGTACCTATTTCCTATGAAACCAACAATTTATTGTCTCCAAATTCTCTGACACCTCAGCATTCACGCCTGTGTCAGGTTTCTTATGAAGGGAAAAAACTCTTAATAAACAGTCTAAAGCAGAAATTGCATTATCCATATAACCATGAAGATGGTACTTCACTTGATTCTTAACCAATGAAAAGTAGGTGTGATCTACCTCGCCAGGTGAGGATTATATATATATATATATTATACACATATATATATTTATGTGTATAATTATATATTATAACATAAATATGTATAAATATGATATATATCTCTATATAAAACAAATGGTAAAACAGTATAATATAGTATGGTATTGTATTCATCATGTATACAGGATACATAGATAGGAAGATAGATAGAAGATGATAGATAGATAGATAGCTATAGATATACCTCTCTATAGCTATCTATATAGATATCTATCTATATAACAAATGGTAAAGTAGATATTGTATTAGTCATGTATACACCAGTACAAGTTGAAATTGATATACTATATCTGCACATCGAACATTTTCTTTAATTATGAATATCCAAATATTTTTCAGATGTCAAAGAGTAATGAACAGACTAGTCAGTGATGTGATAGGTAAAGGTAGCTGGATCTCACATAGCTGACTCCATAGTTTGAGCCCAGGACTCAGCAGCTTGAAAACACACCAGGCACATATGTGTGTGTGTGTGCCCAAAATCTGCAGAGGAGAATGGAGACGTTATTATGGCATTGCCATCCCCATGAAAAGCCTGCTTTTGTACTTTCCATCTCACTCTTTCTGTCTTTAAGGAGAAAACTGCTAATGAATAGATGAGGTAGTTTGGGGGGCTCAGGCAGCTTTTCCCCTTACTGCAGCAATAGGCAGCTGCCTTCTGTACCTGGAAGTCTGACATTGCCTCTATGCAATCTCCAGTGAAAAGAACTCCACAGTCAGCTAGACAGGATCCTTCCACTATTAGGCTGATGGATCTTCATATAGTTCTTGTTTTTTAGAACTCAGAGCTATTTGCTCTAAATTATTCCGTTATCTAGAAATCAACATCATCATCCCAAGAAAGATGAGAGGAAATAGTCAAAATGCTTTCATTAGCAAGAAGAGAAATCTAACTTACACTGACATAAGCACAAGTGAATTTATTAGACCAACACATAAACTGAGTTGTACCCAAATGATGTTAGAAACCTTTTTTTAAAAAAAAAGTTTATTTATTTTTATTCATGACAGAGTGCAACCCAGAGGTTCTGGTCATGCCATGATTCTTTCTCCTTTAATTCTTTATCCTGTCAATATCCTGAGCACATATATCTCTAAGCCCAGTGTGAAGCCAGTGGGGCTGGGATTTGAGCCCTGGTCTACCATGTGGAATCCAGCTTCCTCTGTGTTATACCTAAACATGGCACCACAGGGCTGGTGCAGAAATCTCTTTCCATGTATTGTTTCAGCTGCTTCCATATTGGCTTCTTTCTTAGAAATGCTCTGACCATGTGGTAGAATTATGGCCAGACTTTCCTCCCCTTAAACTGGCCACCCTGCCAGGGTAAGAATTTCCATTTTCCAATAGTTCCAGAAAAATCCCTAGGGATAATGCCTATTGAAAAGGTTTGGAAGCTCTGACTTCGATTTGAGCCAGCACTGAGTAATTTACAATGGAAAATAGATGGTTCCTCAGAGAAAATTGGGGTGTGGTTATGAGGAAAATGGACTAGATGGAAGTCAGGCAAAAACAACAGATGTCCACTACATGCCCCGTTTCCATCACTGGCAACATCCTGGGTTCAATCCACTGAAGTTGTATACCTCTAGGGCCAACTTTGTATTTGCATATTGGTGTTTTCAAAAATCACATTTGACTGCCAAGTATGCAATGACTTTTATACTCAACTTAGAGAGCTGTATTAAACAATTTATAGCGCAGCAGGTGTTATGTCTCATGAATAGAAGAAACATGCTACAGACAGAATTTGACCTTGCCAGATCCCACAGGAAAAGAAATCCACTTTACACACAGTTGCAATTGAGCTGCATGATAATAATGTATCACACGATTGCAATGTGAGCTGTGCTAAATGCCAGGTTTTACAAAAATCAGTGTGATATTTCTCCTAGAAATGGAGCTAACAATTATTTTCAAATTTAGTGCTAGTTAAAACTGATTGTTACAGAACAATTTCTCTGTATAGTGTTGGAAAGAAATGTGTGGTTTTTTTGGTGATAATCATCTTACATAAAGCCAGTGTATTTCTATAGTTTAAGTTAATTTTCTATGGGGAAATGGTTTTGTAGCAATTCGAAAAGGCAGACTAATGTCAAATCTCTATGGTACCACTTACAAGTTGTAGGACCTTGGCAAACTTTTTAACTAGCAAGGCTCCAGTGGGCTTATCAGCAAAACAGAAATACCATCTGAGTGCAGGAAGTTTAACCAGAGGATCATTTGAACCTCTTTTATATGAGCAAAGCAAAAAGGTAAAAAAAAAAAAAAAATGCAAAATATGTCTAAGAGCTACAAACTTAAATGAAAACTTTAATGAAATAGACTGGCCCTATAGTGCAGTGGTTAAGTTCATTGTGTTGTGAGACTGATGCCACAAGGCTTACTGTGGTTTGAGTCCCAGCCTCAGCAACTAGAAAAACTTACTGTGTACATGTGCACACCTACAGAATTCTGATGGGATAGAGAAACTAAGGAAAAGGAATTGTATGGAGTGAACATACTCAACTAAGGAATGCTTTCTCTCCACTCCCTGCCCCCCCATCCAGGAAAGCAAATGTGCTCCTGGCAATCAAAAATAAAAATAAAAATAGTGAAATGCAATAATATTCTATTTATGTATTAACACAATTATAGAGAAATGCTGACCGTATCTTTTTTTCTTTTTCTTTTTCTTTTTTTTTGTAGAGAGAGAGATTTTTTTTTTTGCTGCAGGGTGCATGTATTCACTAGAGAAACAGAGAGATGAAAGTGAGAAATCACCCCCCAGGAGGATGGCCATGATACAATCCTTCCTCCTCCATTCTTGTCTTGGAATTTGGGGCACACATGCACACATGCCCAGCTTGAGTTTTAAGTTGCTGAGTCTGGGATTCGAACCATGGTTGACTTCATGGGAGTCCATCGATGTAACCATTATGGTTACATCAAAGTAACATAATGGTATCTACTGGTCCCAACCTTATCACTTTTATCCAAATGTTTTAAAATAAATAACAAGTGTTTTACTACAAACCGATGCGTTATTAGAATGGACTAGAGAGGTGGGAAATAATGTTTAGAATGTTTTTTCTTTTTTTTTTCATGTAGTGGAAATAAATATATGTGAACCTTTTAAGGAAACTTGAAAAAACAATTTCTACTCTACGTGCCATTAGTAATAGTACTTCCTGGGCCAGCAGGTGGCATGATGCTTAAAACTCTGGACTCCCACATGGCTGATCCTAGTTCAAGTACAGGACCTGGCAGCTTGAAAATCTCCCTGGCACATGAGAGTTCATGTCCAAAAATCCCAAGAAGAGAATGAAAAAAGGATTGCAGTATGGTCATCCCCTCTGGGAGGGTGATTTTCCACTTTCTCTCTCCCTTCCTTCAGCAAGCACATGAACAGTATAACAAAAAAAATTTTTTTTTTAATTAAAAAAGAAAGAAAAGGAAAAAGAGGGGGTATTCCCTTGTGTTCTCACACACTGAGCTATAGAAAAATCACTAGGACTAATATAAATTCTATGAGCTAAACATAAAGAAAATACATAAAAATATAAGGGATTTGGGGAAGGCAATTTTTTTTTCCCTCTAAGTCTAAGTTACTAGGCTTTAAAATTATTTTTTTTCTCTTTCAATTCCATGAGTCTTGCCAATTAAGAGACTTTGTATTGAAGTTTTCCTTTTAGTTCATGCTTTACCTTTAGTTTAGGCGTTTACTCATATTAAATCTAGTAAAGTGTCTGAGGACACAAGCTTTGTTATCAGGTAGACAGGACTTTCAGTCTCAACTACATCCCTTCTCAAGTGGGAGGCTGTAGTCAGATTAAATAACCACTCTGCTTCTTTTTTCTCATCTGGAAAAGGAGGATAACATGTTTACTTTGTAGAAGCTTTATAAGAGGAAATACGATATGTAAAGTTATTTACAAAGGACCTCACACAACGTAAGTACACTATAAACACTATTTGTTGTATTATGGTTATTATTTCTATTTATTATAATAAGTATTACTTTAATGTGTAGATGAAACAATAAATTCAAGAAATCTATTGCATGGAAGATGTTTAAAAATTGATGTCCCCAACAAATAGATCCAAATCTATGCAACTAAGTATAAAGATAAAATGAATCTTCACTTCAAGTTGCTCATGGGCAAAAATGTATAATTGCCCTAATAAGGAAAGCAACATCACATTTGTTGACTACACTGAAATGCAAAAAAATAAAAAATAAAAAATAAAAATCACTGATATGTCATTCCTTCCAGGACACACTGATCTCATGAGTGCTCACTATGTAATACTGTAAGAAATGACAGAAGTTTATGCAGTTTATATTATGACCACACCGCACAATTCAAATGTTCCTTCCTGCCCAATGTCCTCCTCTTCAAAGCCCTTTCTGGGTAATATCTAGAGAATTCATTACACTGCTTTTCCATTTTGGGGGGTTCACATCTGCCTCCCTTGTTTGACTAAGAAGTGTTTAAAGATGCCCAAATCATAATTTTCTTTTATTTCTACAGTTTGGCAACTCATACACTTGTAATAAAAGTTTATCAAATTTAACTTAATTGGTTCACAGAATTTTTAATTTTCCTGTAACTCATATATGGGTGATATCTTTGAAGTGTTACATCCTGGCTATTATTTTAACCAGATATTCTCCCTCTTCAGGTGATAAATCACAAATGTAATAAGTCTGCTATATGAAACACATACACAAAAGTAAAAAGAAAATCCTGATTTTAATATACCCACTTTTTTTTTTAAGCAGATTTAAGGCCATCACTTCAGAATATACAAAAACTGGGACCAGCAGATGGCATAATGGTTACATCACTGGACTCCCATGTAGTTGACCACGGTTCAAGTTCTGGGCCTAGTGGCTGAAAACTCACACTGGGTGCATGTACATACATGTTCAAGATCCCAAATGGAGAATGATGGAGAAGGGATTGTGGCATAGCCATCCCCTCTGGGAGGTGATTTCTCATTTTCTGTGTCTCTGTCTCTCTGGCAGGCTCATGTCCTCTATAGAAAAAAATCTCTCTTAAAAAAAAAAAAAAAAACTAATTTTACTCCTTTACTACAACTCAAAACACTAGGGGTCTCCTGTCATTTGAGGTAAACTGAATGAGCTAGGAGGATATTATATTCGGTGAAACAAGCCAGGCACAGACAAAGAAATACCACATGCTTTTACTCATATGAGGAAATCAAAGAAATGACCCATAGACATGGAAAGTGGAAGAATATAGATTGGGAAAGACAGGAGGGAGGGGAACATAGGGGGATGTTGATTAATGGAATCCAAATTATGAATAGGTAGCAGTAACAATTTCTGGCATTATATAATACAATAGGGTGAATATTAGTAATAAGAATTTACAATGTACTATCTCTCTTGTAGTCATTAAAAAAGAGGATTTTGA
The DNA here is from genome assembly GCF_000334495.1 of Tupaia belangeri chinensis. Classification (NCBI taxonomy): domain Eukaryota; kingdom Metazoa; phylum Chordata; class Mammalia; order Scandentia; family Tupaiidae; genus Tupaia; species Tupaia belangeri. The sequence goes on along the minus strand of NW_006160192.1, from coordinate 1,120,319 downwards.
ATTTTCCAACAGAAAGTAGTGACAACTGGCTGAGATTCTGGATATACTTGAGTTTGTTACCTGACCAATACACATGATATGTTTGGACTTAAAAATCACATTATATCCCACAGGTATATACAATTATTATATGTAGATTTAAAATTTTAATTAGAAAATCCTAAGATTTGAAATAGGATGTGAGCCATTTGTATGAGTAAATTAGTTACCATTTTGTACACAAAGAGGCCTTTTGAACCATTTTTTTAGATCTCACCTTACATCTTGGTAATTGGTTTATGAATGTACCCATCTAGTTCTTCAACCATTACTATTGCATATAAAATGCTAAAAAATAGTTCTTTTTCTAAATATTTACTTATTTATTTATTGCCATAGGGCACATGTGCTCACCAGAAAGAGAGACAGAGAGACAGAAAGTGAGAAATCACCCCCCAGGGGGATAGCCATGCCACAATCCCTTCTCCTCCATTCTCCTCTCAGGATCTTGGGTACGCACGTACACGTGCCTGGTGTGAGTTTAAGCCACCAGGTCTAGGACTCAGACCATGGTCAACTACATGGTCAACCAGTGACATAGCCATTATGCTAACTGCTGGTCCCAACGTAGTTCTTAATATTGCTTAATACGGGTTTAAGAAAATTTTTAAAAATTTGCTATAGGGCACACACACCCTCTGAACAAAGAGAGTCAGAAAGCACCATCCAGGAGGGAGGATCAAGCTATAGTCCTTTCTCTTCCATTCCATTACAATTTGGAGTACCCATGCACGCACATATGGAGTGTTTCTCAATCCACCCAGTCTGGAGCTCTCAGACCACATAATTAGTCATGTGGGATCCAGCTGCCTTAACCACTACATCGACTGGTGGACTCAGGTTTAAATTTTTAATTTCAAAGTATTTCTCAGTTCTAAAGCAAAAGTACTCATATGCAACAATTGCTTTATAATTTTGACCAGGTAGTGCAAATTTATGCTCGCCCTCCATTAAGCTTCTAATGCATTTCGACTATCTGCATCTGGTGTGGTCCTGGCATTTCCCACTTGAACTGTTTTCATCATATTTTTCAAATGCTAATAAATGAAATAAAAATATATACATATTTTAAGCTAATGGAAGGTGAAAGTCTATGTATTTAATTGTAACTTGAACTATACACAGAATATACTTGCTTTCAACCTCAAAATGGTCATATTTCTCCTAGAAAGTACAGCTTCTCATTTCCTAATTTTAGATATCAATCATTTTTAATGCTTTATACTTTTGAAAATATTCTGACTTCTTAACTTATAGTCTACCATTTCAGAGTTAATGTGCTTCCTTTCTGGTTTATATGAAGGGTCTTCAAAAAGTTCACAGAAGAATGCATATTATGGAAAAGCTATGAATAAATTTCAAAAAGAATTTTGCAATCAAATTAACTCATACTCCCTTGTAACATGTCTGAAGAGGATCTAGTTTGAGGAGCTAAGAAGGATAAGACATCAGTTTGAAAAGACCCTCTTTTAGAGAAACATGAATTCTGCTAAAATTAAAGAAAGAATAAACATTAAATTTATGCTGAATCTTGAATGTGAAAATAGTGCAATCACTGATGTTTTACAAAGTTTGTGGGGACAATAACCTAAAGAAATCAGTAGTTCACAAGTGAATAATTTATTTCAAGAAGTGACAAGACAATGTTGAAGAAAATTCCTATAGTGGCACACTATCCACATCAATTTGTAATCTTGTTTGTACCCCAAGTGATTAGCAGCTGACACTTCAGACATCTCAACTGGTTCCTCTTACACAATTTGATGGGAAAATTAAAGTTAAGCAAATTTTCTACTCACTGGGTGCCAAAACAGTTAAATCCAAATCATCTTCAGAAAAGAACAGAGCTCTCAAAGGAAATTCTAAACAAGTGAGATCAAACTCCTGAAGCATTTCTTCAAATAATTTTAAGGAGATGACGTGTAGCTTTACCAGTACAATCCTGACAACAAAGTACAATCAAATCAATGGCTACCAAGAGGCGGAAGTGGTCTAGTCAAAGCAAAAGTGGATGAATCAATGGAAAAGGTCATGGCAACATTTGTTAGGGCATTTTGCTGTTGACTTTCTCAAGGGCCAAAAAATGATAACATCAATTTATTAGAGTGTTTTGAGAATGTTAACCAAAGTTTTGCAGAAAAAGTCTGGAAAAACATCCGTACCACAGCAATGCTCCTGTTCATTCTTCTCATTGAATAAGAGTAACTTTTCAGGAGCCAAAGGGAAATCATTAGCCATCCACCTTACAGTCCTAATTTGGCTCCTTCTGACATCTTTATATTCCTAATCTCAAAACATCTTGAAAGGGCACCATTTTTCTTGAGTTAATAGTGTAAAAATGGGCAAGCTGGTGACATGGTGGCCAATGTGGCTCGATCGGCACTGTTTGAGTCCTGGACCCAGCAACTTGAAAAATACACCAGATTCTGGTACTAGCAGTTACCGTAATGGCTATGTCGCTAGACTCCCATGTAGTCGACCACAGTTTGAGTCCTAGACCCAGTGGCTTAAAACTCATGCCGGGCGCATGTGTGTGTGTGCCCAAGATCCCAAGAGAAGAATGGAGGAGAAGGGATTGTGGCGTGACCGTCCCCCCTGGGGGGTGATTTCTCGCTTTCTATCTCTCTGTCTCTCTCTGTCTGTCTGGCGAGCGCACACGCCCTCTCCAAAAACAAAAAAATAAATAGAATAAATAAAATTTGTACATTTTCCTTTTCATATTTTAATTTTATTTTCTACAAACCTTTTGAAATTTCTTCATACAAAGGAATAGAAACTAGCCAGGAAAGCAGCAAGGTCTCACCTTAGAGCTATGTCAGGACTTTCCTAGTCTCAGGACAAATTTGCCCCAGTCCCCTGCTGTCCACTGTCAAGGCTCACACATTCTCAAGGATATTAGTGATTGTTCTTTGAAGTTCCCCCTTTTCAACTTATAGGAACATCCATCGTAGCAGTCGCACAGTCATATTCTTATTGAGGATGTATTTTCTTTGTGCCATAAGTTTAATGTTACTCATTTATTTGTTATACCTCTTAAGTAATCATAAGATGCCAGCATCATACTTCAAAGCCTATGAATTGCAGTGAAACTCACTCAGCATTTAATAATTTTTGAAGAAGTAAAAGTCTGTAAATGGGCAACAAAGTATTTGAAAAATTGTTGTGGTTTCTAGACACTTATTCATGGGTTTTACAATTCATGGAGACACCGAGGATCATTCACAAGGTTCTAGCCTGCTTGCTCATCATCTTCCCTTCCTTTACACCTACCCTATAAATGCCAAGCTTACTTAGCCAGCCCCATGGTTATTTTAACCAGTTCTTTGTAAAATATCCTACTAGTTCTGTTCACAGATTGATTCTGATGCAGAATCTGGTATCAATAATGTATTACTGTGTGTTATGTGCAGAAATCAAAACAATAAAACCACAGATACTTCAAGATCCTGCTCAATGTCAGCATGTCTTCTACTACTTTCTATAGTCTACCATCCTTTGGTTATTTTATTAATAGAGATTCCTCCCTGCCTATAATAGAGAAAATACATTATTAAGAAATATGAGGATCTAAGATTTAAGTTTCAACTCTGCAATCATACAGCTGGGCAATTTTGGAGGACTGTATGTCCATTGTACTATAAAAAGTTCCTATGGAGTCAGCAGGTGGCATGTTGGTTAAGGCACTGGATTCCCACATGACAAACTACAGTTCAAGTCCCAGACTCTCAAGTCCCATGACTTGAAAATCATGCTAGTGTGTGCATGTGTGCGTGTGTGTGCCAAAAATCTCCAAAAGAGAATAGAGGAGAAGGGATTGCAGTGTGGCCATGCCTTCAGAGGCTGATTTCTCACTTTCCCTCTCTCTGGCAAGTGCGCACACCCTATGACAAAACCCTAAAAAAGAAAAAAAAAAAAAAAGGTTCTATATTTATAAGGAAGTCAAATAGGTGTGATTTCTAGCTTCTCTGTATCTCTAAGAAATGCCTTGAACTCAATCTTAACTCAATCTTCTTATGATTCTATATCTGTTCAAAAACTTATATTGATTTATTACTTAAAGAATAATAAAGTAATATTTAAATAAAAATTATCCTATGATGATAATTAAGATGAATATCACTGTGTGTCCACCTAAGATATCTAATTGGCATTTTTATTTGTCTTTGTAATTTTTGTTCTATAGCAATGTTAGCATTGTTTTATAACACATTATGACTATACAAAAATTGATTGATTGACTCATTCACTTTATTACTGCCTATCCATTTCTTTTTTTGTTGAAAGTTATTCTCTTGGGAAAAACAATACAACAAACAATGTGTGATTAAGTTCAAAACCTGCTCATGTTATAAATAGTAAACCAGATGTGTTACAACAGATATTAAACATTCTTGGATTTTGCATTCTTAGGTTCCTACCTGTAAGTACCCTTGGAATCCCGAGAACTATAGTAATTTAGCATTTTCCTGAAGGACACACTTTAACTGCATCATTGACAAGTTTGTCAATCAGGAGCTATGGAATCACCAAGCAACTAGCAGCAGTCGCCTCTCAAAGCACCTTTATTGTGTTCTACTTGTAAGGAAAAAAATGTAGACGAAATTATTGGTTGAAGCAGTTTTCATAAAATCGAGCTTTTATGAAATACTGTATATAATTTGTCCCATTCGTATGTCAAGCATCTAAATGTTCTTGCAGTTTTCTCAGTTATTTGCTGGTTTATTGTTTGGTTTTGTTAAGAGCTATGTTTTGTTAGTGAGATGTAACATCTCTTTGGGCAACGGAAGTTGTAGCTCACTCAAGGGATTACACGCTTTTGACAGACCTCTTTGTTCCATCAGCCCCAATTAGCCAGTCCCCTGTCTATTTTGAACAACCAGAGTAGTAATTTATGTTATTTTCTTGCCTTTTTTACATCAGTTCATTTTTACCACCTCCTCTTTTCAGCTACCTGACTTATAACTTAAAAATCTAATGTTATGGATGCCATGGGTCTGTACCGTGAGGGCTGGGAGAAGCAGACAGACAGGGTCTGGTGAAAAACAGAGAAAAGAGGTTAAGAGAGAGAGCGCAACATCTTCTTTTCACAGTGAGGAAAAGTGCAGGCTTTTTTGCCAATAGTTATTATTAATGACATTATTTTGGTTTTCATTTGTTTTCTTCTTCACACAGTAAGTCGACAGTGGCATCTTTCTAACTGCATGCTTGCAGTAAAGTACCAGCAGTGACTTATATTGGTTTCTAGCAGCATTGGCAGGTGAAAGGGTGGCCTAATAGAAACAGGCCAGAAGTCTGAAGTCCCAGTGTTCGCCTCAGCTCTGCTCCATGGTAACAAAGCAATGACCAACCACCCTGAATCTGTTTCTCACCCCAGATGCTTACCATAAAAGATTTCCATGGCAATAAAAGAAAATCATCCATTAAAATATATGGAAATGCTAGAAAATTAGTACAAGTAAATAGTAACAGGAAACTAGTTATGTCCTTTTCTATATTTAAGGGACACTAGAGTTGATTTTTAAAAGATAGTTGCTTTCTGTTTCTCCCCCAAAACATTTATATTTAAATGTTTCATCAAAAACAGGCCAAACCCAAGTGACCTCTTTGTTCTACCAAAGGCAGCAACTAACTCACTTCTCCAGTTTTTGACTCTGCTTCTGACTGATTATGAGTGCGTGGAATACACCAGAGGCCTCTGGCCAAATCCAAGAGCCTCTTTCAAATTCTCATCTGCCTTGACCTCTCTGCAGGATCTGACACTGCTAAGTCTGTTGTCATTCTACAGCTTTATATTACTGTGGCATCTGCAATAAGTTTTCTTCCTTATATGTCTCGCTATAACTCCAGTTGGCTCTGGTTCTTCTCCAGCAGTTCCACCTCCTAGGCCCACAATCCATGTCATGGGTTCTGCATGCCTTCCTCAACTCTCCTGTCTATTCGGCAGTGTGACACAATGGTTAATCCCATTTTCCCAGTCCCAGAATTACAACTGTGAATACATGAGGCATGTTTTCTTCATGACGCTTCCAGTGTAAGGAGGGAAAAATAATTAAACAAGTAAGTACCAAAAAAAGAAAAAGAAAAGAAGATACAGAAGCCCATGTCTGAGTGTGCTATCCCTGTTCCCTATTTTATATGCCATGGTCCCCAAATCTATATTTCTGGTGTCAAATTTCCTTATAATTTTCATACTATATAAGGTTCATCTTAAATTCCTCTGTCTCCTGGCCAGTCATAACTGTTCTATAGATATCACAAACTCAATATTCAAAATCAAACTCTTCATATTCTCCTGGTGGCATTACCCATCAATTGTCATCTCTCAGATCAAATGTCTTGGTCTTCTTCTTTGGGGTTCTGTGAGCGTTTTGAAAGTCTCCATTCACATCTCTGTTTTGAGTTTCCCCTTGCTCCAATGCAATTACTTATTCATTTAATTCATTTTTATTTTCTTTTAGATATTTTCTTTCTTTTTTACTTCTCTTTTTGTTATGTCTCCTCCATGAGCCTGCTCCCCTTTATATCTCAGCTTGTTTTATGATATCATATCATTTTAGAAAATGTAATTTTAATTCAATTTCTTAAAAGTGCAAGCTTATCCTGAAATTTAAAGCCGTATAGTAAAAGACATGTTTTTTCAAATTATGTTTTAGTCTCCCTCTTAAAAGCTATGTCTAGCTTCATTTCTATTGCAGTAACTTCGAGTAGGGTTTCATGTAGGAAGATATTATTTCTTATTCTAGAAAAAGAATTTATTCAGATCTGATATTTGCCCAAAATGTGCATAGATGAATTATCAACAACTTTCACTGTTTATAAATTCATTGAGAGTTTTTTCATAGATCCAAAGCAGAGGTCATCTAAATGCTTCTACTAGCAAATCTGTCAATACAAAACTGCTTAAGCAAAAAGGAGACTTTTTTTTTAACCAAATTGGTGCAGTTTCAATCCCAAGAACCAAAGGGTGGCAATACTCGATTTATTTTCTGTTCTTACCAGCTGTTGTAGGATGAAGCTACTTTGAGAAGAAATCCATTGACCAAAGATTTTCTATTCAGGAAGCCACACTCACCCTTGGGTACTCATCTTAAAACTGGTAACTTCAGTGTAAAAAGGGGCTCTATGCATCTATCCAAAGCTCAAAATATCAGTGGCATTTAAACGACACATTGCTTTCTGAAATTCTTTCCCTTTGTAAGTCCAGACAGAAAGATAAAATGAGCGGGAAATATATTGCTCTTTTCTGTACCATTCCCCAAATATGCGCTCGTGAGTTCTCACTTATATAATAAAAGAGATTGTTATAAAAATAGGTAACCTAAGTGTCTAAATCACTGACCTCTCCAGTAATCTCAAATAGAAAGATACAAAGGTTGTAAAAATCTTCTCAAAATAGTGTCTTTATTTACAGAAAATGCTCTCAGTACTACACAAGGAGAGTTAGTCTGTGACTAGATGTAAACTTAATCAAATCCCTAAAAACAAACACACTGAATCCACAGACTCTGTCTATCCCATGCCAAAGCAGTGGAATGGAACACACAGTGTTCAATTAAATATTAGGTTACCCTAATGCCCTTAATTTTTTAAGTTTATTTCATCAGAGAGAAAGATAGTCACCCTCAACAAGATCTCATCCCATGATTCTCCCTTCAGTCTTTTCAGCCAGCCAGGATCATAGGCATGCATGTGTACCCAAGAAAACAACCCCGATCTTCCATGTGGCTCCCGAGTTGCAGAGCAGTAAGCTACGACTGCACCACTGTATCAGGCATCTAATGTCCTTAATTATAATAAAATTTTCATGAGATCACAATCAACTAGAAACAAGACTGTCTAATCTTTGTGATTTTTTAAAAAAATATTTTATTTAACTTCATTTATTATTATTATTTTCCAGTTTGATCAGCCAGAGAGAGAGAGAGAAAGTGAGAAAGCAAGCCACCAGGTCCGAGACGTAAACCATGGTTGGCCATGTAGGAGTGTCCAGCGCCTTACCCACCAAACCACCTGCTGGCCTCCAATCTCTGTGTGATTTTTAATGTACTAGGGAATTCCTCACTCTTAGCCTTTGATCCTGTTTGGTTATTTGTATATTTCAAGAAAGAAAAATACAAGGCAATGTGTAAAAATAATATTGTATATTTGCTGAGAAAGTGAGAGAAAATATGAGCATCTTATTTTTGCAGCTATATAGCCATTGTTTATACCTGTTCTTACTGTAGGGGATCAATCTGTCTCATACTTTTCATTTAGTTCTTATAAAGAATCATCCTGTCTCTAACTATTCTTATGAATAATCAGCAGGTTTCACACCATTCTTCATAAACAATAAGTGTAAAAGGCATTTATTCTCTTCTGACTTCCAAAAGTGATTTAAGTTGTAACTGAAATCCTATCATGAACTGTCTTTCTTTTATTCTACTACTTATTCTTGAAATTTCATAATACCTGCCTTCCTTAGAGTTAAGATAAAAGTTTTCAACAAAGGATTTCATGTTTCCTAATATTTCAGTACTGATTACTACTTTCAGAATCAACTTCCACAGTTTAATATAATTCTAAGCATGGAGGAGGGAAAACTGAGCCAGCTGTGTTGCTTTGTATTCTAACCAATTCAGGGGCCTTATATTCTCTACCACTTAATACTTTTTCAGGGCCTTCAATGGCTTCTTCTAATTAAAGCCATGCTTAGAGGATATGCACCATATTTTCTCATCCAACAGTCAGGCTCATTGTATTAATGACTCAAAAACTGAACATTTAAAAATCAGTAGAATTTCTTTGCATTCACAATAAACTATCCAAAATAAAATCCAGACAACAATCCAATTTACAATAGCATCCAAATGAATAAAATTCTTGATAATAAACTTAAGCAAGGGGCTGAAAGATATGTATACTGAAAAGCAATAAAAAATTAATTACAAATTGAAAAAAGATAGAAATATGTAGAAAGGTATCCTATGTTTATGGATTCAAAGAATTAATAGTTTCAAAATGCTCATACTATTCAAAACAAACTATTGATTCACAGTGGTCTCTATCAAAACTAAATGTCATTTTTAGCATAAATAGAAAAAATAATCTTAAAATTAATCACAAAGGAACCACAAGAAACTCCGAATAGTTAAAAACAATCTTGAGCAAAATGAACAGAGCAGGTAGTATCCTACTTCCTAATTTAAAAATAAATGACAAAACTACAATCCTCAAAACAGTACAACAGTGGCATAAAAATGCATATACCAACCAATTGAACATCATCAAAAATCTAGAAATAAACCCATATGCACTTATAGTAAACTGATATTCAACAAGAGGAGGGACAAGAACACATAATCGCAAAAAGATAGTCTTTTCAGTAAATGGTGTCAGGAAAACCAGGTATCTATATGCAAAAAAATAGTAATGAGTGAACTTCTCTCTTATCCCATACATAAACATCAACTCAAAATGAACTAGAGATTTAACATAAGACTGAAACTGTAAAACTCCTAGGAAAAACACATAGAGGTGAAACTTCATGACATTGGCCTTAGATATGACACTGAAAGTATAAAACAACAAAAGCAAAAATAGACAAGCAGCACTATACCAAACGAAAACGCTTTAACATAGCAAAGGAAAAAAGCCACAAAGTGAAGAGGAAACCTACAAAATGGAAATTTGCAGATACATATTTTATAAATATATTTTATAAATATGTACAATATATAAAGGCCTTTTACAACCCAGTAGCAGAATAACAATAATAATACCCAAAAAATGAGCAAAATATTGAATAGACACTTCTCAGAAGAAGGTATTCAAATGTTCAACAGTATGTAAAAAGGAGTTCAACATCACTAATAATCACAGAAATGCAAATTAAAGCCATAAGGAAATGTCACCTCACACCTGTTAGAATAGCTATTATTTTTAAAAAAGCATTGGTGAGGATGCGAGAAAAGGGAAACTTTATGTACTATTGTTAGAAAATTAAATTGATATAGCCAAGAAATAAATATAAAACCACCATATTATCCAGTAATGTCATATCTAGATATAGATCTAAGATATTTGAAATCAAAATCTAAATGAATTTTTAAAGAAAATATGGTACATACACATGATGGTATATTATTCAATCATAAAAACAGAAGGAAATCCTGCCCCGTGTTACAACATGGATAAACTTGGAGGACATTAGACTAAGTGAAATAAGATAGGCACAGAGAAATAAATACTACGTGATCATGCCATATCCAGAATCTAAAATACTGAAGTTCTTAGAAGCAGAGAAGGAATGGTAGTTAACTTTAAGCTGGGGGTGTGTGGATCAGGAAGGTGTTGGTCACAAGGTAACATGGTTTTAGTTGCTTAAAAGAAATGTGTCGAGGGGCTGGCAGGTGGTGTCGAGGTTGAGGTGCTGCACTCCCACATGGGCAACACACAATTCAATTCCTGGACCTGGTAGCTTGCTTTCTCATTTTCCCTCTCTCTCTGGTCAAATTGAAAGGTGGCAGCAATAAATAAAATAAAATAAATAATTCTCTTTAAAAAATTGTTGAAAGGCTGGATCTTTTATTATCATCCAAAAAAAAAAAAAAGAAAGAGTTTTAGAGGCCGTAACAATGTCCACTGTCTCACGGGTGTATGCTTATCTTCAAACTCATGAAAATGTTTACAATAATTATGTTCTGCTTCTTGGTATGGCAATCATGCCTCAATGTAGACAAAAATACAGATTTTCTGCTATTACCGAATTTTGTGATAGTAGGCAAGTTACCAGTCTTGCTTCAGTTTTCTGAAGTTATTGGCAAGATTATATGAGGGACTAGTAGGTGGCATGGTGGTGAAGGCACGGGACTCCCACACAGCCAAATGTGGTTCCAGTCCTGGCCATAGTGGATTGAAAATCACAAAAAATAAATAGATAAATAAATAAACAAATGTTAAAAAAAAAAAAAAGATTAAGTTAAAGTGACATGAACAGGTTATTAAGGCACAGGACTCCCATATGGCCAACTGGGGTTCGAGTCCAGGACCTGGCAGCTTAAAAAATCACACCAGGTACATTTGTACCCAAAATCCTAAGAGGAAAATGGAGGAGAAGGGATTGTGACACCCCTGGTGGGTGATTTCCTACTTTCCCTCTCACTGTCTTTCTCTGGTGAGCACATGCGCCCTGTGGTAAAAACCTAAAAAGAAAAACAAGAAAAGATTTAATGACCACATACATGTCAAGTTAACTAGCATAGTGCAAACATATACTTGGCATTTAATAAATGGCATTCCTTTGTTTTTAAAGTTGTTAGGGATTAAGGTAAAACATTTAGCAAAGTACCTCAGATATATGGAAGACTTGGTAGCTAACCAAAAGGCTCTGAGATGGTCACTGTGGTGATAATAATGATGAGAATATTGAGGATACTAAATCCAAAAACCAGGGTTTGAATTCTAGCCCTTCTACTTATTGTATTCTGTGTGTGTTAGGTTAACCAATTCTCTGAGCTTCACTTTCTTTATCTGTAAATGGAGATGATGATGCCCATTTTCCAAGAATTAAGCAAAATTATCTTTATAACGGTGCTGCTTTTACCAAAAAGTCACTTACCGATTTTGTTGTGTGTCCAAAATTGATGGCATGCTGCCTGAACATGACAACCACTCAGTACACTTTGAATCGAAATCAAATGAATTTTAATATATAGCTGGATGGGTATGGGGTAAGCAGGCTGTCTTGTAAGAATTTTTTAGCTGTCAGTAATAGCTGCTTCAACTGTGAAGTGTTTAAAGGTCAGAAATAATCTCTCGTTGGAAAAATGCATAGAGAAAAGTATTTAAAACTGTTTTCCTCATAATTTGATAACTTGAATTTTATCTGCAAATATCTTTATGTGTGGAGTGGATCTAGAAACAAAGGAATTTAGGGTGGGAGTCAAAGGACTCTGGCTGTTAGGGGAGAGGATGAAGATGAAGGAGAGCAGGTACAGAGAAATAAAATTGTTCTGGTTTCTGTATCTCTGCTAACTGAAGCTTTCATTAAGATGTAGTGGGCAAAATGCCCAGCCTAACCCATAACTAGCATCCTAATTTTTTCTGTATATAGGAAATCCCAGGGATGAGACTCTAACCCATGGCTACTTAATAGCTTCTCGACAGTAGCGCTGCAATGCTTTTCAGAAGCAACTTCTAAACAAATAACAAACACAGAATGAGCCCTGTGTGACCCCAAGCAAGTCATTTAACCCCACTGAGCCTCATTTTTTCCATCAGCAGAATAATACTACCCCCTATGCACCTCTAAAGTGTTGCCAAGATAAAGGAGTTGATTCTCCAAAGACACAAGGAGTTCCTAAGATGAAACATGCTCTCTAAACCCAAAGTATAATCATTTAATATTTTATAAGTTCTTGTTTTTGATACTGAGGATTTGAGTGGTTATTTTATAGAACCCCCCCCCCATACACACTCACACACTGGTTACAGATTTTCACTTTCGTAAGGAAGAACTGCATAAGTGAGGGGCCTTGTTACAACTTCAGAGTCAACAGCCCACAAGATGCTAAATGTGAGAAAACTCTGAAATATCCACCATAGCTAGGGACTCAGATTTATTTATTTATTTTTTGTTTATAATAGATATATAGGATGTTTATCCATTCTATAAATATTGAGCCTAGACTTCTTGCCAGAAAATGCACAAGTCCTTGTAGTACCAAAAAGATTAAGATAGGCCCTATCTTGAGAACAATCCAGTTAGGAAGATAGATACGTAGACAAATAGTTAAAATATGGAATGTGCTACAACTATTTTCAAGGGGTTATTAAAAATATGACAGTGGAAGTAACAGAGTTGTTGTGAGGTTGATTTGATTTGTTTAATTGTTTAGAGCTACATAGACTAATTACTGCTGCTAATAGTTCTTTGGAACATTTACAACTAGCAGCTGAGAGTGGGAAAACCAAGAATACCAGCCTGTAGGTTAGAAGCCCCAGTCCCTGAAATGGTTTCTATCATTAACAGGGTGACCCTCATCTGCAGATGAGTTGGTCTGCTAGATGATTGGTAAGATTGATTTGTATAGTATGAAACATTCCTAACAGTGTTTCCTGCTATTTATCTCCCCCTCTATCTCTTCAGCTTCTGTCTTTTCAATCATCTGAAGTTAAGAGGAATTTATATTTTTTTCTTTTCTTTCTTTCTTTTTTTTTTAAATTATTTATTTATTTATTTATTTATTTATTTATTTTTGGAGAGGTTTTCGCTATAGGGTGCATGTGCTTGCCAGCCAGAGAGAGACATAGAGACAGAAAGCCAGAAATCACCCCCCAGAGGGATGGTCACGCCGCAATCCCTTCTCCTCCATTCTCCTCTCGGGATCTTGCGGCACGCACGCACACGCACCTGGCGTGAGTTTTAAGCCACCCGGTCCAGGACGTGAACTGCGGTCAACTATGTGGGAGTCCAGCAACATAGCCAATACGCTAACTGCTGGTTCCCATTGTTTTCTTTTATTGTGAAAAACCAACACTATTATAAGATCATGTGAGAGGTTTACAGACCGCTGTCCAGAACTGAGATTTCAGATCGACTCTTCGTAAACTAGTAAAAATCTGCACACTTTTATGCTTTTCTGCTTTCTGGAAGACGCCTCAGGCCTGTCAAACATGTTTATAAGGTTCCAAAACAGATTAGTGTAAGTAGAATGACAAAGCCAACATTACAATATGTAAATGAGGGGCCATGGCAAAGCTTCCTGAAGGGAAATGGATTAACAAGTTGGCGAAATTGGCTACGTATGAAAAATTGATCAACAAAGTCCAAAGTAATGAACAGCCCTAGGATATTTCCACTGCTTGAGAAAAGAAAGCAGATTAGTTTTCATTTCAAAATCTTTGCTGTTAACATTGACAATACTTAGGCACCTATGACCCGGAAGAATTTTCAATTCAAGGCTTACTAGCAGATGCAAGTTCACAATGAAATAGTTCAGACCACCAGAAAAAGGCTGGGGAACTGACAAGAAACAAACTGCCTGCTGGGGTGAAAACTGTCAAAACTTCACATTAAAAAAAAAAAAATGGGTATTTTAAACAAGCCAATCTCGGAGAGTGGCAAGGGAAGGGAAGATACTTGGGTTTCTCCCCACCCTGAAATTCAACTTTGGATTTTGAAGGAGTAAAGCAGCTTTATTTAGAATAATGGTTTAATCAAAGCCCACATTTCCATGAGCTCATGTCACTTTTCCTTTGCAGCCAGCTTAGCTTCCTAGCATGCCAGATACAAAAGACTGCTGACAGTCTAGGAGCTGTTCTAAGACCTCCTGTTAAACCCCACCTCCTGTTTCTGAGCATCAGTAACCCCGAACCCCACACTCAAGCACAGGGCATCAGATAACGGAATCATCTAGGGATTCCTCCCCTCTTACCAAATGATTACTGCATTGCTTCTGATTTCTCTTTCAAGGGTTTTAATTGACATTTCAAGTAACATCAGGCTCAAACTTGGTTTGTCAGCATGAATGTGCTTTGCTTCTCCTTTCAAAAGAAAAGCTTAAAGCTCAGTAATTAAAATGCTGATTAACTTTTAAATACTGAAGTGTTTTATTCTGTGTCTGAGAACTTCATGCTTCAAGCTGTGATTTTTTTTTTTTTTTTTTTTTTTTGTGGGGCCAAGGGGTGTTTCTTCCTATTTTCAGATGTGGAGCATTAAGAAAAAGGGCAAGTGAAGCGCAGTTGAATGCACCAGGGATGTTATGAACACAAATGAACTCCAAGGAGGAGTATTAGTTTCATGGAGCATAAACCTTTGCAAATGCCAATGGCTGGGAGATATTGGAGCACTGACCTTCAGCAATGGTAAGAGGGGGAATGACAGCAATGAGACTGGAAAGGTAGGAAGGAACCAGATCATGAGGAGTTTGATTTAAATCCTAGAGTATCGGGCAGATGTTCAGGTAGGGGATGGATATGATCTAATATGCTCGTTTGTTTTTTAAATCACATGTTGTAGGATTTTTAACACATATCAATATGTATCAGTATATAAAACCTAACACATATTGAATGCTTCCTCTAGCCAGATAATATTCCAAGAGCTACCTATCAGGTACATACTATTTATTACTTTCTCTTTATACATAAGGAAACAGAAGCACAGAAAGTTAAGTAACTTGTCCAAAGTATCCCTTTGGAATTAGCAGACCCATCATTTGAACTCAAACCATCTGATTGGAGATCTCTTGCTTTTGAACCAATGTACTACCCAACATTAAACCAATGACCAGTCAGTCTAAAGTTACTGATGTTCTCCTACACCCACGAATTAGTCAGGGCTTGGGGTGAGTCACACCATGAGAAAAACATAGTTCCCCAAACATATGCACATTGATATGTTGACTCAAGAAGCTGGTTTACATAACAAAGAGAAGGGTGGAAGAGTGGAAGTTATAAGTTAAGAGTTATTAAGTTATTGTTAAGAGTTTACATTGGTCCACTTAAGATAAAGCAGGCAACTGGTTGGCTATACCTCATTCTTTATTTTATGAACTCCGGTATATTGGAAAAAAGAAAGGATGAGGGTCTTATTGTAAAATCTATCATCGTTTCCAGCATTGCAGCTTGTTTAGTAAAACATGGCCCTGTGGGTGAAAACCAAAGTTTCCAGCTTATGCTGTCTTGAGGCCTTTAAGATTTAAATGGACCTTGTACACCACTGACTTTTCCGGATGGCATTTCTTTCACATAGGTCGACATCATCATTAAGTATAATGACTTGTGGACTTGCGATTGTTTTCCATTTTCCCAGCATGTAATGGAATTCAGATACTTGTAATGAGTATCTGAACGCTCAGGTGCATCACATGAATTTTCCTTAGAAAGTACTCAAAATAATTATAGTGATTAAAAAGAAAAATTGGAACCAGCAGATGGTGTAATGGTTACATCGCTGGACTCCCACAGAGTCAACTGCGGTTTGAGTTCCAGATCCGGCAACTTAACACTCACAGCAGGTACACGTGTGTGTGTCCAAGATCCTAAGAGAATGGAGGAGAAGGGATTGCTGCATGGCCATCCCCCATGGGGGGAGTGACTTCTTGTTTTCTGTCTCTTTGTCTCTCTCTGCCTCTTTGGGGAGTTCAGGTGCCCTATAGCAAAAATCTCTTAAAAATTAAAAAAAAAAAGAACTATCCCTAAAAAAGGCAAAAAATCTCTTTTATCCTTGAATGTCCTTTTTCACTTTCTGCTGTAATTAATACACAGATATTCCCTGAAGGCATTTCTTTCTTTTCAGTCAATGAGATAGGCGTCTCTACATTCCTTCTCCAAGTCATTCTAAGACCAAATCATCTCTTCTAACTCCCTATTCTTTTGAAGTTAAGTAAGTAGGTTCTACCACCTTCTCCTTAGCAAGTACTTAACAAGTCATTTAGTTAACTACCTGATACTTCTACCTGGGGACCCCACCACTGTCTCACACACCATCAGTTTCTTACGATGTCCCCCTTTACCCAGTTGGGATTCCAGTATTCACCATTGCAATCATGCTTTCCTAAATACCTCACTGGTCCTCTCTCGCCTCATCACACTTGTCTAGCAAAGCCCCCCTCCGCCTCCCCCGCCGCCCAATAAATTCAACTATTTGTTTTTTCAGTTCCTGATTCTTGAAACTGGAGAAAATATCTAACACTTTAAATTTGTGACTTCTGACACCAATGCATTTTATCTTCTACTTCTGCTCCAAGTAATTGGTTGCCCTATCCCCAACTAGATTTTCTTCTGGAAAATTTTACAGATGGCTGGATCCTATGCCAGACCAACTAAACAAAACGTAGAGGTTAGACAAAGTTTAACGTGTCTCTATACTAGTTGTATGATTCTAATGCACCACCAGTGTCAGAAACCACTGCCTTTATCACTTGCAGCTGCTGGGCTTGGCTCACACTTCTTTGAGAACTGTAGGCCATAAGAATTCCTTTAGCTGGACCAGACAGGTGGTAGAGTGGTTAAGGCAGCTAAATCCCAGATGGCTGACAGCACAGTTTGAGTCTCAGACCTGGCAGCTTGATAAAGCATGTGAGGCGAGTATGCCTGAGTGCCCAAAATCTGAGAGGAGAAGAGACTGCAGTGTGGCTAACTCCCTCTTACTTTCCCTCTCTCCGGTGAGTGGACATGTCTTACAGCAAAACAAAACAAAAAAAGTTAAAAAATTTTATCTTCCTACAGCAAATACACAAAATCGTATCAATCCTACCTCCAAATTATACCACGCGATACCAGAACTCCACAAGTCTCATATCTCCACGGCTACCACCCTGGCTCAAACCGTGATCACCTCAGACCTAATCTCTAGAGCTTCCCATTGGCCTTCCTAATTCCACGTGTTTCTTTAAACCCTTAAGCCAATCTCTATCCAGCATCTAGACTGATTTTCTTTATGTTAAAAGCAAGAGATTGCAGTGTGGCCATCGCCCCTGGGGAGTGATTTCTTACTCTCTGTCTCTCTGTCTCTGTATTTCTGATGAGCACATGTGCCCTATAGTGAAACCTCTCCAAAAGAAAGTATTCTGTTACCTGTCATCTTATTGGGAATATAATCCAAGCTCTTTGCCAAGGCTTTCAAGATCTGTGTGAACTATCCCCACTTAATGACCAAATCTCATCCATTCCATGTTCCTCTTCTCCACTTACAACAAAATCCGAATACTAGATTCTATCATCCTGTAAATTAGGAACTTTTCCTGATTTGATTTCTTCTGGCTGGAGAGACTTCTGGCCAGGCTCACTCTACCTTTAATTTAGATATCCCTACTCAGTTTGGACTTTCTACCTAAATATCCCTTCCCCAGGCGAGTTTCTCTAACTGCTTCCCAGTACATGTCTGTTCCCTGCCATTATCTTTTCTTATAACACTTTGAATTTTCCTTAATATTTTTCACTTTTTGTAACTATATTTTAAGTTTATATTTAAACATTTAATGGTTATAAGTTCCGTGAAGTCAGTAACCATAAGTACCTAGGTTGATCCCTGTCACATGATACAAAAGTAGTATCTATCTGCTGACCCTTTGAAGTATTGAGAAAACTAATTATAGATTACTCTGAGCTTGTTTCTAAAGAATCTTGGTGATTTGCTGTTTATGTTTATTCTAATAATTTCTTTAAAAATTAAATACACTTGGTCCAGACAGTGGGGTATCAATAAAATGTAATGTTCTCAAGGCTGATCCACATGGGAGTGTTTTAAGAATGCATCCAGAGATCCCAGATCAGGCCTGGCATGTGCATGCCCATAACCCCAAACTGTTTGAGGTTGAGGGTGGACTATGGCAACAAGATCCTATTCAGGGTTCTGTATCTCTGTATGTCTCTCTCTATCTCTCTCATTGATGAAAGAAATGCAAAAACTTTAAAAATGTAGTTAAAAAAAAGAAAAAAATTAAGTCAAAGCCACAATTTCTTTAATATGATTACGATGTTGTCAAAGTAAATTAGAAGCACTTCAGATTGGATTATGCCATTAATTGGGCCACGTGTAAAATGTTCTTTCTCACAATAATTCATGCATAATTATGTTCCCTAATACCCAGATTATAGTCTATTCTACAATTACAACACATCCAGAATTAAATGCACATCAGAATATGTTTCCATCTGATAAAAGGATTATCCTTATCTGTCATTTCCTACTTTGTCACCTCGATAAAATTAAATAGACATACACTAATTCATTTTATTAGTCAATTCAAATGGACCACATCTTCTGAATATACCAATCCTTTTGCTGAATGCATTTTCAATTTAATTTACTCTTATCTGTACAATTTCACTTTATCTTCTTTGATTGATTCTTTCATTAATTTTTAAGTTGCATGTTGAGCTCATTAATTTTCATTCATTCTTTCTTACAGTATAAAAATTAATACTGTACATATAATCCTCTAATCAGGAATTGGCAAACAATTCCTATAGGTCAAACGCAGCCACATTCTGTGTCCCAAGGATATAAATGATTTTCACATGTTTAAAGGTTTATAAATACAAAATAAAGCACAATATGTGACAGGAACCATATGTAGCTCACGAAGTTCAAACTATTTTTTCTCTGGGCCAGTCATGGCGTGGTGGTTAAGGCGGCTGGATCCCACATGGAGGACTGCCTGGCTCTATCTCTGGACTCAGCAGCTTGATAAAGACAACAGGTGTGTGTGTGTGTGTATGTGTGTGTGTGTGTGTGCATGTGTGTGCACATGTGTGTGCATGTGTGTTCAGGTGGGTGGGTGACCAAAATACAAAAGGAGGGAAAAATGGAGAGGGGATTGCTGTATCACCATTCTCCATGGGGGATTTTTTTTTTTCACCTTCCCTTTCTTCCTCTGGCAAGGACATATGCCCTCTGGCAAATTTTTTAAAAAGAAAAAAAATTACCCTCTGATCCATTTGAGAAAATGTTTAGCAATTCTTGATTTAAATAATGCTGTAGGTGCCTCCTATAATTTCATCCTATAATTTCATTCTGTAGGACTCCCACGCTTTTCTCTTTTAAAAAAAATTATTTTTAAGCTAGAGGAAATAGTCATACTCATGAAAATGGAAAGACCCTTAACAAGGCCTAATCACGTTACAGTATTTTTCCTCTGTTTCACCATCCCGTCAGCATTCTGCATATGCATGCATGTGCCTTGTATAAAGACTGTGGGGCCAGGACTCGAACCTTATCGGCCATGTGGGATCTGACTTTCTCTAGGCAGTCACTAACCAATGCTCTATGGGCTGGTCCTACATCGTATTTTCATCGTTTAATTATAGGTATATCTCTTTGCCATTGTAATTTCTTCTTGGACCTATGAAATATTTAAGGTATGTTTGTTGTTATCCAAACAAGTGTTATTTTATATTTTGTTTTATTGTTGATGATCCTAACTAAATTTTTTGTGGTGAGATGACTTGGCATTTATAACAGCGAATATATCATAGAAACTCAGACTTTATGACTTGGAACATTATCAATGTGGCTATTACCACTCATATGTGCTTAAAAGGAATCTTTACTTCTTTCTAAATGCTGTTTGTATTATTCTATTCACATCTATTAAATCTAGATATTTATATTGTTCGAATCATCTATATACATATTTACACATTTACCTTTCACTCATTGATCTATTAACTACTAAGAAACATGGGCTAGGAGCCAGCAGGTGGCACAATGATTAAGGTGCTGGACTCCCACGTGGCTGACTGTGGTTCTGGTCATGGACTCAGTGACTGGAAACACACTGGGTGCATGTGCATGCTTGCCCAAAATACTGAGAGGAGAATGGAAGAGAAGGCATTTGCCATGGTCATCCCCCAGGGAGTGATTTCTCATTCATTCTCTCTCTCTCTGTCTCTCCAGTGAGTGCATGGGCCCTATAGCAAAAATCCTGCACCTGTATTTATTTCATTACTTTTTTGGAGAAGTTTCTGTTATAGGGTGCACACGTTCCCCAGAAAGACAGAGAGAGGCAGAGAGACAGAAAGCGAGAAATCATCCCCCAGGGGCGATGGCCACACCACAGTCTCTTCTCTTCCATTCTCCTCTTGGGATCTTGGGCATGCATGCACACGCGCCCAGTGTGAGTTTAAGCCACTGGTTCTGGGACTTGCACTGCAGTCAACTACATGGGAGTCCAGCGACAAAGCCATTACACCAACTGCTGATCCCCTGTATCTTTATTTATGATACGTTTTTGAGGTCTGGACTAGAGAGAATTTTCATTTGGTTCTTCAAGGTATCTTAGTGGCACATCTGACTTAAAACCAATTTGAACTAAATTTTCAGCTAAATTCATGCGTCTTATAACAAAATATCATAAACCGGGTAGCTTAGAAACAACCAGGGTTATTTTTCACAGTGCTGGAGGCTGGAGAGTTTAATATCAAGGCATCACCAGATTCAGCGTCTGGGGAGGGCCCACTTCCTGGTTCACAGACAGCTATTTTTCTCGTCCTCATATAGAAGAAAAGTAAGGGGAGCTCTCTGGTGTTTCGTTTATAATGACATTACTTCTATTCATGAAGTTTCTGAAGGCATGACCTAATGACCTTCAAGAAGTCCCACTTCCTAATACCATCACATTGGGGGTTGGTATTTCAATATACTAGAAACCACTGTTGCTGCCACCTTGATCTTAATCTTCCAGCTGAGAAAATACATTTGTGCAGTTTCAGCCACCCAATGCGTGGTGTTTTTTATGGAAGCCCTAGAAGATTATCACAATTTATGCTTAAAAATTTTAACTTAAAAAAAAATTGCATACCTAGAGACCAGCAGATGGCATAATGGTTATTTCACTGAACTCTCACATAGTTGAATGCAGTTGGAGTCCCAGACCCAATGACTTAAAACTCATACTGGGTGCATGTGCGTGTGTGCCCAAAATCCTGAGAGGAGAATGGAGGGGAAAGAACTGTGGCATGGCCATCCCTCCTGGAGGGCGATTTCTTGTTTTCTATCTCTCTCTCTGTCTTTCCAGAGAGTGCATGCACCCTATAGCAAAAATTAAAAAAAAAAAAAAATACATACTCATAATAGAAAGATATATTTGTGGTAATACCAGTTATGCTTTATAACTTCAGTGGAATTGTTTTCCAAAACAATACAAAACAAAAACACAATTACCCAATGTCAGTAAATCCTTGCTGAAACATAGAAACTACTAATACTTCCTATTATGCAATAGATATTGTTACCATTTCCAGACATATGCCTATAAAATTTTTCACTGCTGCATCATATAGACAGTCATATAGACTTGTTTTGCTTTTGTTATAGGGTGTATGCACTCACCAGAGAGAGACACAGAGACAGAGAGAGGCAGAGAAAGTAAGAAATCAACCTCCTGGGTCACAGCCACACCTTCTCCTCCAGGGACTTTGGAGGAGAAATCACACACATGCCAAGCATGATTTTCAAGCCACAGGGTCCTGGAATTGAACCATGCAGTCAGCCATGTGAGATCTAGCCACCTTAACCTTCATGCTACCTGCTGACACCATAAAGATTTTTATAACAATAATATAACAATAAACTAAATTTTTTAAGCAAGGAAATATATCTTATAAATAAAATACTTTACCAGATAGGTAGAGAAAGGAGAATTAGGAACAAAAGTTAATTAAAAAATTTTTGGGGTGGAAAATTGAAATGATTTTTAAAAATATTTTTAACTTGGGGCTGGCAGGTGGTGTGGTAGTTAAGATATTGGACTCATGGTTCAAGTCCCAGACTTGACGGTTTAAGGATCACACTGGGGGTGGGGGGGGAGTGTCAGTGCATGCCCAATTTCCCAGGAGGAGAATGAAGAAGGGATTGCTGGCATGGTCATCCCTTCTTGGGGAAGAGGTGATTTCTCACTCTCCCTTTCACTGTCTCTCTGTCTCTCCCTGGCAAATGCATTTGCCCTATGGGAAAAACCTTAAAAATTTTCTTAACTTAAAGGAACATGAATATACAATATATCAAAAATGGTGAGATACAGTCAAAGGAGTGTTGATGAAAGAATTAAAGATGTTCAACTAAGTGGCTTGAGTTCCAGACTTGGTGCCTTGAAAAACACACCAGGCACGTGTGTGTGCATGCCCAAAATACTAAGAGGAGAAGGGAAAAAGAAGGGATTACAGCATGCCTTGCCCCTGGAGGGTGATTTCTCCCTTTCCCTCTCTCTTTATATTTCTCTCTGTTTCTCTCTGGCAGGCGCACACAACCATAACAAACTAAAAAATTTTTAAAAAAGGAAAGTAAACAGCTATGTTGAGTAATTTTACACTAAAACTTTTAAAAACGAAATGATTCAAATTCTTTTAAAAACACAACTCGCTAAATAGAAAATCAAAACATACGAATATCTAACTTAACATATTATGTAAAATGTTCCCAGGCCCACATGGCTTTATTCATGCATACTTCTTAACACTTATAAAAAAAAGATAATACCAATCTTACATAAGTTGTTTTAAATAATAAAGAAGAAAAATAAAGATCAACAAACACATAACATAGCAGTTGCATTGCCGGACTCCCACACAGTTGACCACAGTTTAAATCCTAGACCTGGTGGTTTGAAGATGACCCTGGACACATGTATGTGTGTGCCCAAGATCGCAGGAGGAGAAGGGAAGGAAAGAATTGTGATTGCGGTGTGGCTATTCCCCCTGGGGGGTGATTTTTCACTTTCCCTGTCACTGTCTCTATCTCTGTCTCTCTTCAGCCAGTGTACATGCCCTAGGAAAAAAATCTCTAAAAAAAAAAAGAAAGAAAAGAAAAAGTTCACCAAATTTTTTGTAAGAGTTACTACAATTTTGACCTAAAAGTGGATGGAGATCAAATAAGGTATAATTTCAGATTAGTCTCTCATAACAATAATTGCAAAAATCGTAAACAAGATCTTAGTAGCATAAACCATTAATACAAATAAGGATAACATATTGTCACCAAGTGAAATTTATCACAAGACTGCAAGGACAATAAATTGATTTTTTAATAGAATGAGATATTTGTTGTACTCTGAATTTGGGTATTGAGACACCATTTATCATGTAATTTTTTTCTAAAAAATCTTCCTTTCTGAATCAGCTGAAAGTAAGTATGTTTGCTGTTTACCAAACAAAACGCCAGTGCATAAAATCAAATCTAAAATGTTCTCAAAGTCTACTGGTACAAAGGTCTTAAGCTAAAACTTACTCTTAAGAACTCATGTAGGGCCAGCAGGTTGCGTGGTGGTTAAGGCATTGGACACTCCCACACAACTGACCGTAGTTCAAGTCCCAGATCTGGTGGCATGCTTTCTCACTTTCCTTCTCTCTATGTGTCTGTCTTTCTCTGATCAAATGAAAATGATTGAGTGAATAAATAAATTAAATAAATAATTCTTAAAAAAAGGGAACTCATCTAAAATACAAATCTAAGTTGAGTTTGCTGTTGCAATTTACCTGAAGAAGCAAAAGTAATTGATGATACTCAGAAGAAGTATTCTGAGTCTTTTTCAATTCATCTATTTTTTTCTTTCAACAAACCCAATAATTTGATCATGTTTATCAATTTACCAATTTCCAGTGAATTACAGTGTTCTCCTAGGCTACTGCACACAGAATGTTTGCACTTCTACACTGCTTGGAACACATACATCCAATTTTGCTCATTCACGGTACATGAATGGTCAAGAGGCCATCCGTTTCTCATTGTCCAGCCATGATTTGATTTAGTGTACACCCTCACAATAACACCACTACAGTTAAACCTGTTAATATCAGGTAGCTTAAACCTTTCTGTCATCAGAAATATGCTGAGTTTATATTTAAAGAAAATATGCTATGAAATTAATTTAGCTATAAACTGAATTTCATTGCTTTCAAAAGGGATTACTTCTATAATAAAAGAAACTTCATCTCTCCAGAGCTAATTAATTGAATGATATATCATGTAATCAAATTTTAACATAGTCACTAAAATTTTCCAGTAGGTTATTTCAAATATGAGTCTTCAAATCTTATTCAAAGTAATAAATTTTAGTTAAGATCAATGTAATAGTACATTCCATTAAGATTTTGAATGAACTATTAATTGTAACTTTGGAACTAACCAGTTGAGAGCTTTATGACGACATATACTGTTGTTAATCAAGTTTATTTTCTTTATTGGTCATACTAAAGGACTAAGACAGTCCCTTAAAATGTTCATAAATGTTTCACTTGAAATATTTGTTCAATTATCTTGGGAAAGTTGCAGAAAAATGTAAATAGATATAACTACCATATTTTTCCAGTTACCTAAAGAGTAAAAGTTTAAAAGTTAGGGTAATGTATTATAAAGTACATAAAGACACCATCCATGATTAAGATACATCTTTGAATACCAATAAAAATTTGAAAAATTAATCTATTTAATACCAATTACTTTTGTAGTCAATGCATTTTGCTCTGTGTAGAAAAAAACAAGTCAAATGATCCTTATTAGGAAGACAAAATAAAAAGAGAATAAATTCTTCAATAGTTTTTGGAAAGCATGAATTTATCCATATGGCTAACATTATTTGAAGATATCATGGAACATGCTAGAAAAGAAGACTGCATATCAGGGAACAAAGCCAACAAAGAAAAAAGCAGATTAACTGGGAGGTTAGATGAAAACCACCACCAGAGGCACTGGGTTGTGTAATCAGGTGGCATGTTATCTGAAAGCAGAATAGTTTTACGAAAGTGTTAAGAGAAGGGACCAGCAGATGACATAATGGTTACATTTCTGGATTCTCACATAGTCAACCACAGTTTGAGTTCTGGACCCAGCAGCTCACACCAGGGACATGTGAGTGCATGCCCAAAATCTTGAGAGAAGAATGGAAGAGAAGGGATTGCTGTGTGGCCATCCCCCCTGGGGGAGGTGATTTCTCACTTTCTGTCTCTCTGGTGAGTGCACATGCCCTAAAGTAAAAATCTCTAAAAATCACAAAACAAAACAAAACAAAACAAAAAGTAGTAAAAGGATAAAGTAGAGCATTAAAAGCAGACCCTACATTAGTTCCTGCCAAGCACTACTTCATTAGATGTTTGCTGAATGGATGACTCCTGAGCAAGCGAACTGCCAAACAAGTAAATGTGCTAACACCTCTTCTGCTTCCTGGGGTACCAGAGTGCAGAGGACTACAGCTATAGTCAAAAAGGAAAAGAAAGAAAAGAGCAGTAGGGACCTCAAAGAACAATTTGATAGTTAGTAAATCAGAGAAATAAGACCACATTTAAAGAGAGGGGAGTTTGAGGATGGAGAGGGATTGTGGAGCAATGGGAACGGTGGCAGCTCATCAGTGCCTGGGAGGGGAAAGTGTAATTCATGCTGTCAGTATCTGCTAACGGAATGAAGAGAATCCAAGCAGAAATGACTTCGGAAACACAAGGACGTTGCTCTTTGGGAAAACTTTTCTTCCCGTATACTCCTATAGCACCTTCCTAAAACCCTCATCACTCATTAACCATCTATGTCCCCCACAAGACTGTACGTTTCTTTTTTTTTTTTTTTTTTTGAGAGATTTTCACTGTAGGGCGCGTGCGCTCGCCAGACAGACAGAGAGACATAGAGACAGAAAGCGAGAAATCACCCCCCAGGGGGGATGGTCACGCCGCAATCCCTTCTCCTCCATTCTCCTCTCGGGATCTTGGGCACGCACGCACACGTGCCCGGCGTGAGTTTTAAGCCACCGGGTCCGGGACACGAACCGCGGTCGACTACATGGGAGTCCAGCGACATAGCCATTATGCTAACTGCTGGTTCCCAAGACTGTACGTTTCTTGATAGAAGGAGTCATGTTTGACATTTCATCACTTACCTCTGCAGTTACAATAGTGCTTGGAACCTAGTTTTATGAATGATGTGTTAATGAAAACAAAAAATAAATCAAAAGGGAGAGAGAGAGGGAGAAAAAAGGCAAGAGGAAGAGAAGGGAAAGTATGGTAGAAATGACAGTTGAAAAATTCTACTATCCATACTGCTCCTTAAACTGATGGGTGTTTGTGAATCATAGTACAAGTTTTGGGAAAATATAGGGCTGCTATCTCAATTCAAATCAATGGAAGTATAATAATTACATTTCTAAGGGCTCCAAGTCAGTTTGATTTAACATTTTATCTTCTTTTTTCCATGAATACATTCCTTCCTGATAGATATGATATCTCAATTGATGTATTATAATTGAAAACCAAGAATCTTTTAGTTTTACGGATACTCTGTGATGTAAAAGTAATAAAGTCTTGGGCCAGCAGATGGTGGTTAAGTTGCTGGATCCCATATAACCAACTCTGCAGTTCATATCTCAGACCTGGAAGCTTGAAAAACACAGTGGGCACATGGGCATGCATGCCCCAAATCCCAAGAGAATGGAGGAGAAGAGATGGTGGCATGGCCATCACCCTGGGGGTGATTTCTCACTTTCTCTTTCGCTCTCTGTCTTTCTCTGGCAAAAATCTTTTTAAAAAATTAATGTCTTAGTTCATTTTCTCTCTTAAATCAAGGTCTGAGAACTACATCTTCTGTTGAAACTCCTATTCCCCAAGGAGTATAGTAACCTAAAGTTAGTCACCTAAAGTTAATTATTAATCCATTTAGCACACTAACAATTCTTCTTTGTAAGCATTCCAATTTGCCAATTCTTTAATAAAACAGACCCTTGGAAAATAATAATAACTAAGATATAGAAAACAATATG
This sequence comes from Tupaia belangeri chinensis, assembly GCF_000334495.1. Classification (NCBI taxonomy): domain Eukaryota; kingdom Metazoa; phylum Chordata; class Mammalia; order Scandentia; family Tupaiidae; genus Tupaia; species Tupaia belangeri. The sequence continues at coordinate 1,093,056 of NW_006160192.1, read as the reverse complement.
TCAGTCTTCTTAATCTAGTTTTACATTTATTTATTCACATGGAAAAAGAATACAACTCAAAGATCTCTCTGTTTCTGTGAAAATGAAGCATAACATTAGTCTTTTTAGACTATTTAGACTAATATTAGACTATCAAAGTCAACTTGAAAATCTGTCCCCAGTCTCCTGCTTCTGTTAGACATTCCTTGGCAGTCTTAGAATTCTACTTATAGACCACTGGAAAACGTCCACAGCATTTTGAGTCACGGGAGTGTCTCAGAAGAAGAAAAAGTAGGTCCGAACATCTGCTTTCAACTTGTCCTCAAATACAATCGCATAAAATAAAACTGACTTATGAATATGACTTTTAGGTAAAGTCTTGAATTTGGGCAAGGTGAACTCTCTATGCTATAATGAATATTGTCCTTATTTAACATAATAAAAGTAAGGCTAAAGAAAAAGTTTGCCTAACATTTGGGAATATAAGGTGTAATGGGTTTGGATTTGGATTCTTGGAGGCTAAGACTTTAGATAGAACACAATATGAAAAGTTTGGCCAACTGCCACATTTAATAATCATGCTCGAGTGTCAACTTTTGCTCATTTGATGTGAACCCTTTCTGTCTCCTAGAAACATTTTAGGACATTTTTTGGTCTGTTGCATCAAGTGATATCCTCTAAAACATTCATAGCTCTAAAAAAGACAGTTTACCAGTCATGTATTATCTGTAGTACAGTGAAATCTGATTACGTAGAAAGCTATCTTTTATATTTTCTATTAGAAAAATGTACCCACTCATTACATGATCTTTTCTTTAGCTGACAAATTTAATTTCTCTGTTGTTGTTGTTGTTATTTTCAAAAGACCCCTAGCCTATCAATTTTAAAAAGCAATTATAGTTTCAGAATTTTTTTTAAAGGTTTTTGACAAGGGGCATGTGTGCTCAACAGAGAGAAACAGAAAAATACAATGAGAGAAGTGAGAAATTACCCCACAGCGGGGAAGGCCACACTGCAATCTCTTATCCTCCATTCTCTGCCCAGGATTTTGGGCATGCACACATAATAGCCTGCATGATTTTCAAGCTGCCAGGTCCAGGACTTGAACCATGGTCGTCCATGTGGGAATCCAGCAGCTTTACTCCCACACCACCTACTGACCCTAGGACTCCTGTTTTTAACAACCGTCCAAATCAATTTAAAAATTTAAAGTTTTTAATCCCCCCTCTTTAAAAAAATGATCAGCAAGAGTTAAATTCTGTAATTACTATAAAGTGGTTTAACTTTTCACTTTTTTTAACCTATAAATATACTCAAATGAATGTATCTTTATTTCTCATCCCCAAATTTCTATCATCTCCATAGCAAGATTTTATTCTGAACAGAACAATTGCATTATTTTAACTGGTAATGTTATTCCTCTCAGACCTGCCCCTACTCATTATTTCTATTCTGATCTTCCTTTTAAGAACTTTGCATTTAGCATTGAACACCTTCCAAAATGAGAAACTCCGTGTCTGAACAGTAGGTTCCCTTCTTTGATGCCCTGGTTGACAGGGTAGGAGAGTACTTTTGGGGAGTTTACCTAGTAAATGCACTTCTCATTGGTTTTGGCAATAGCCCACACTTCAAATGCCATCAACTCCCTGTGAGCCTTGGACTGTCAGCTTATTTCAGCTAAAAATGACTCCTAGAGCGGGTTTCTTCCATTAATGATGCCTAAGGACCAGCTAATTGTCAGCATGATGTTACAAATGCCTTTTTCCAAAGGTTTCCCAGTTGCTTTAAAGCCCTTTTGTATTTCCTTGTCACCGAAACCCATGATCCTCACTCCAGGGAGGTGTTTGTCAGGAGTTGGCATCTCCTGTCTCCCATGGCAGCTGATCCATACAGAAGGGATGGAGCTGTGCAGCAATCCAAGCCTTTCTAAGAAGCAGCCTGCTGGGTTTCTTTTTACTTTTCAACATAGGGTTCTATGGAAGGAAAATACTGGAAGAGCTTTACATCATCATCCCCATCACCATCATTGTCAAACTGAGAGGTAGGCCCTGTGTGTTTTTTTCTGAGTTTACTTCCTCCTCTCCCCAAAACAGAACAAAACCAAAAACAAACAAAAACCAAAGCACAAAACCCAGTGGTTTAGCATCCACATCAGCACTTTTAATATGGCTCAAATTAGTTTAGCTATAGCTCAAAAAAACACTTCATCGTTTCAGGTTGTTAACCACAATGTCTTATAAAATGAAGCCTGTTTACTGTCATTGTGCAAAAGTCATTTCTTCCTTTATGAATTTGGCAACGAAGAATTTCAAAGATACCAGTGTGGAATATAAGGTGTAATGGGTTTGGATTTGGATTCTTGGAGGCTAAGACTTTAGATAGAACACAATATGAAAAGTTTGGCCAACTGCCACATTTAATAATCATGCTCGAGTGTCAACTTTTGCTCATTTGATGTGAACCCTTTCTGTCTCCTAGAAACATTTTAGGACATTTTTTGGTCTGTTGCATCAAGTGATATCCTCTAAAACATTCATAGCTCTAAAAAAGACAGTTTACCAGTCATGTATTATCTGTAGTACAGTGAAATCTGATTACGTAGAAAGCTATCTTTTATATTTTCTATTAGAAAAATGTACCCACTCATTACATGATCTTTTCTTTAGCTGACAAATTTAATTTCTCTGTTGTTGTTGTTGTTATTTTCAAAAGACCCCTAGCCTATCAATTTTAAAAAGCAATTATAGTTTCAGAATTTTTTTTAAAGGTTTTTGACAAGGGGCATGTGTGCTCAACAGAGAGAAACAGAAAAATACAATGAGAGAAGTGAGAAATTACCCCACAGCGGGGAAGGCCACACTGCAATCTCTTATCCTCCATTCTCTGCCCAGGATTTTGGGCATGCACACATAATAGCCTGCATGATTTTCAAGCTGCCAGGTCCAGGACTTGAACCATGGTCGTCCATGTGGGAATCCAGCAGCTTTACTCCCACACCACCTACTGACCCTAGGACTCCTGTTTTTAACAACCGTCCAAATCAATTTAAAAATTTAAAGTTTTTAATCCCCCCTCTTTAAAAAAATGATCAGCAAGAGTTAAATTCTGTAATTACTATAAAGTGGTTTAACTTTTCACTTTTTTTAACCTATAAATATACTCAAATGAATGTATCTTTATTTCTCATCCCCAAATTTCTATCATCTCCATAGCAAGATTTTATTCTGAACAGAACAATTGCATTATTTTAACTGGTAATGTTATTCCTCTCAGACCTGCCCCTACTCATTATTTCTATTCTGATCTTCCTTTTAAGAACTTTGCATTTAGCATTGAACACCTTCCAAAATGAGAAACTCCGTGTCTGAACAGTAGGTTCCCTTCTTTGATGCCCTGGTTGACAGGGTAGGAGAGTACTTTTGGGGAGTTTACCTAGTAAATGCACTTCTCATTGGTTTTGGCAATAGCCCACACTTCAAATGCCATCAACTCCCTGTGAGCCTTGGACTGTCAGCTTATTTCAGCTAAAAATGACTCCTAGAGCGGGTTTCTTCCATTAATGATGCCTAAGGACCAGCTAATTGTCAGCATGATGTTACAAATGCCTTTTTCCAAAGGTTTCCCAGTTGCTTTAAAGCCCTTTTGTATTTCCTTGTCACCGAAACCCATGATCCTCACTCCAGGGAGGTGTTTGTCAGGAGTTGGCATCTCCTGTCTCCCATGGCAGCTGATCCATACAGAAGGGATGGAGCTGTGCAGCAATCCAAGCCTTTCTAAGAAGCAGCCTGCTGGGTTTCTTTTTACTTTTCAACATAGGGTTCTATGGAAGGAAAATACTGGAAGAGCTTTACATCATCATCCCCATCACCATCATTGTCAAACTGAGAGGTAGGCCCTGTGTGTTTTTTTCTGAGTTTACTTCCTCCTCTCCCCAAAACAGAACAAAACCAAAAACAAACAAAAACCAAAGCACAAAACCCAGTGGTTTAGCATCCACATCAGCACTTTTAATATGGCTCAAATTAGTTTAGCTATAGCTCAAAAAAACACTTCATCGTTTCAGGTTGTTAACCACAATGTCTTATAAAATGAAGCCTGTTTACTGTCATTGTGCAAAAGTCATTTCTTCCTTTATGAATTTGGCAACGAAGAATTTCAAAGATACCAGTGTGGGTTTGTTATCATGCACCAGCCAAAGCTGTCAGGCCTCATTACCTCCAAGACAAAAATTACAGACTAATGTATTAAATGCTCGACTAGAAACACGCCGTGCATCATCTTGGTTCTGCGGTAAAGGGATGACACCCGCCGCCAGCTCGCTGAACTACAGCTGCCTCCCCTCCCCCTCGGCGTCGCGGGTGCAGAAGTGGAGGGATGATAAACATCCAAGTCAAAATCGAATTGCTAGATTTATTGCCAGCAGGACCCAGCAGCGCTGCTGTTCCTGTGAATTCAGTGCATTCATTTTAACAAACCCCATTTCAAGGGGTCTGTCACGAAGCAAACACACTTCTTATCTGGCTGAATATTAGCAGAGCAGCTCCCAGCCGGAATCTATCTTTGTTAAAAAGGGAACTAGAAGTCAATTTGAGGGGTTTGTTCTGATTCTATAAAACGAATTGCTTTCAATGATTACATAATGATGTCATCCTGGCTGAAGTGGATTGATTTTTTTTTAAGTATTCTTAATTTTCCAGTCACTTTTTAAAAATTCACTTTTGTTTCTCTATGAGGCTTATACTTCCAGAATTATAGATAAGTCCTTGAGCATATTTTACATCCCAAAAATGGAATGATGAGGTCACAGTTTAAAATCCACCACACTGATATTGAATGATGTACATACTTTCTCCTGGTTAGTCACCTGTCAGGCTCAACTGCAAACAAAATAATCCTACATTATCTCCTCCTGCCTGGATCAAAGCTGGAAACTTCGGTTTTGTTGTACTAGTTTGTTAAGGTTTATGGTGGATGCCTGAGAAATGCAGGCTGACAAAAGGAATTGGTGGAGCCCCAATGTACAACAGACAAATATGGTGGTCGGTCCATGGTGCACACAAAATTGGAAGCTTCACTCTGAACACGGATGAGTCCTTTTCTGATCGTCGCCAGGCAGACTCCTGAACATGGCTCTTATACTTCCAATGTGAGAATTTCCAGAATTGAAAAACCGTGAAAAACTTGTGGGAAAACTTAGGTCATTTAGAAGAAAAAAAGTGGAATAAGAAGAACATAAACTTTCAAATGAGACTCAGATATGAATCTTGGTTCTGCTGATTTCCTGCTAAGTGATCTAATCTCAGTTTCCTTTTCTGCAAAAGAAAGGGGAAAATAATGCTACTCCATAAACCCATTAGAGAGATTAAGATATAAAATGAGTGTAATTCATTTACAGTGGATGATAGCACATTGAAAAACTTTGATGGTGTTAGCCATTATTATTATCTGATCCTGAATTATTATTTTAATTAATTTGTAAATATTTTCACTTGCCAGGAACCAGCAGTTAGCGTAATGGCTATGTCACTGAACTCCCATGTAGTCGACAGTGGTTCGCGTCCTGGACCCGGTGGCTTAGAACTCACGCCGGGCACGTGTGCGTGCATGCCCGAGATCCCGAGAGGAGAATGGAGGAGAAGGGATTGCGGCATGACCATCCCCCCTGGGGGGTGATTTCTCGCTTTCTGTCTCTATGTCTCTCTCTGTCTGTCTGGCAAGCGCATGCGCCCTATAGCAAAAACCTCTCAAAATTTTTTTTTTCTTCACTTGCCAAAATGTTGAACTTCCTAATCATAGAATCAAAATTGAGGCTATTGTGGTCAAAGGTGGCATGGTGGTTAAGGGTGCTAGGCTCCCACACGGCCAATTGCAGTTCAAGTCCTGAACCTGGCACCTTGCTTTCTCACTTGCTCGCTCTCTCTCTCTCTCTCTCCTTCTCTGATCAAATTTTAAAACAAAAAGTTAAAAAACTTGTTTAGGAAAAAAAATTGAGGCTATTATAACTACTTACAGGAATTGTTTTCTAGAATCATTGCCTCTCCCTCTCTCTGAGATCAATTACATTAAATATCTGCTCAACTGTAAATAGCTCCCAGGCCATGAGGCCCTGGTTGAATGTGTGACATTGAGCTCACATGTACATACATTTTATTTTTCCTTAAGCACCGCTCTTTCCACTTTCATTACTCTACCACAGTTAAGTGTGTGCGAATCAGAATGAAATAAAATATAGTTATCCCTTGATATCATAAGAGATTAATTCCAGGATCCCCCACAAATACCAAAATCTGTAAATACTCAAGTCCTTTATATATAAAGTGGTGCAATATTTGCATATAACCTAAGGACATTCTCCAGTCTACCTTTCACTTCGAGATTACTTATAAGTAAATTTAGAATCAGATATACATGAAAAGGAAAGCATGTAGATAAACTTCTCCAACATCTTTCTTAGGGAACCCCCTCTTCTCCCATTTTGTAATGACTGGTCTGGTCTGACTGCATCCAGGGTTAGCTGAGCCTCGGGATACAGAACCAAGGATGTGGAGGCTTGACCGACTTTATTGTCTACTCATGTTTTAATTCAACATTCCATTTCTGCTAACATAATCTAGTACACATGAATGACTTCAGAGTGTAATTTGACCTAGCATTTTATATTCTTTTTAGCTGAGCTCCTATGATGATCAAGACACAAAACGTGTATGCTAAACTAGATCATCAGAATATAGTCTTTTCCTTCAAGGAATATACATTCTTTTTTATTTTAATTATATTTTAGAGAGGTTTTTGTCATAGGCACGTGTGCTCAACAGAAAGACAGAAAGACAGGAAGCAAGAAATCTTCTCCCCACCCAAGGGAGATGACCACGCCGTAATCCCTTCTCCTCCAGTCTTTTCTCAGGATTTGGGCATGCATGCACACATATCCAGCATGAGTTTTAAACCTCCAGATCCAGGACTCAAACTGCAGTTGACTGCCTGGGAGTCCAGTGACATAGCCGTTATGCCATCTGCTGGTCTCCCTATTCTTTTATTGTACAGTTTATTTATGTTGTTTTAATCAATAGAGTATTAGTAGAGTATTAGACTTCCACTTATTGACCATGGTTCGAGTCCTAGACCTAGTGACTTAAAACTCATGCCAGTCACATGTGCCTGTGTGACCAAGATCCCAAGAGAAGAATGGAAGAGAAGTGATTTCCAAGTGGCCATCCTCCTGGAAGGTGATCTCTCACTTTTTATCTCTCTGTCTCTCCGGCAAGTGCATGAGTCTTATAGCAAACAATTTCTCTTTAAAAAAAAAAAAATTCTTAAAAGGATGAACCTAGCAGCGATGTAAAGCTTGTAAGGAGGAAGATAAGATATCAGGCCCTCAGTAGAGGTCAGAAAATAATAGGAACCTAAACCGTAAGCTTCCAGATAGTACCACATAGTTTTCTTGGTAAAATATCGGAGACTTCGTTCTACCAGGTATTCTACCATTTTAAAGGGGATGGACCTGTTCATATTAAGTAGTTAGGCAATCTCTTCCTTTCATGCAGGTTGACTCATTATCATATCCTCTTTACAACGTACCGGCACAAAAGCCTAAGATGGGAACTTCCTATTATCTGGTGCCCTCAGTGCATCATTAGGAACAGGGCATGGTGTTCTTGCTGTTCTGTGCTGTAGGGGAGACAGTGATCAGGGAGCAGGTCTGTAACTGACACCATTCTCACACTTTTCTGAGGTGATATTACAGGCCTTAGGGAATGTCGAAGTAGGTCTCCTTTTCTCCATTTCTGGGGAAATGCTGTTTATAAAGTAGAAAATATTTTCTCCAATGGACTCAACATGTTCTTTGAATAATCCTTACAATAGCCCTCTGAAGAAAAACTTTGTGAAGAGGTATCATCCTATCCTCATAGATGGGGAAAACTGAGCGAGATTGAAGAGCTTACCTTAGGTCTTAGAGCAAATCCATTTTAGTGCCAGGAGCAGTCATCCTTTCTGTGTCACCAGTCCCTTGGCGCAATGCTAATCATTGAGAATGTGCTCCTTGTGGGCTACATGAATGGCAGTAAGTATTAAAATAATACACCCATTCTGGTTACTGATAAATATGTGCCATTATTATGGATATCACAGAAAAGAACCAAGCTCTCTAAGAGGAAAAACATTGGGTTATACTCCCACTCCTTACTCTTCCTCATATTTATAGCCTATTTGTAAACTTTGAATGTAATGTATGCTTAGCTGTTTAAATTTTTACTTGCTTTACCGGTTTCTTACCAAAGTGGAAGCTGATGTATGAAAGAGTCTGCCCAATGGGATAACATGTTTCTCAGAATCACAATAGATATCACAATAATGGAATAATTCAGTACACCAAATTTTGAAGTTCCAGGTACTTATTAGTAGTTACATAAGCTAAAAAAGTTTTAGACTATGAGTAACAGGAAACCCAACTACCAAGAACTTGAACAACAAAGGCGATTGTTTATTTTATAAGAAGCCTGGTGGAAAGTGGTCTCTGGATTGATTGAGCAACATAATCATATCGTCAAATACAGAAGTTTCTGTTCTGCCACCTTCTCCATAATGACTCATCTCACCTCATGGTGATAATAGGGCTGCCCTAGATCAGGCATCACATCCTTTTTCAAGGAAAGAAGAAGGAAGAAGAAACAAAACCAGCAAAGAACTATCTAATACCTACCTCTTTTATCAGGAAACATGCATTTTTACCAGACAATTTCTAGAAGCATTGTATTTACATTTTATTTCCCAGAATGAAATTATGAAGTCAGATCTGAATGCAAGACAAGCAGAAAAGAGAGTATCTTGCCTTTGCTGGTGGGAGGAAGAAAGAAAGATGAGGATGAGAACCAAGTGTCAGTGATAATTTTCTTGTCATTCAGTGGTAATTTTTAAAGCACAACATATGAGGCCAGCCGATGGTGTAGAGGTTACATTGCTGGACTCCCACATGGTAGTCCATGGTTCGAGTCCCAAACCCAGGGAATTCAAAATCACACCAGGTGTGTGTGTGTGTGCATGCCCAAGATCCCAGGAGAATAGGAGAATGGAGATGGGATTGCAGCATGGTCATCCCCTCTGGGGGCAGGGGTGATTTCTCACTTCCCTTCTCACTGTCTCTGTCTCTATCTCACTCACTCTCCCTCCCTCTAGTGAGCCCTAAGGCAAAAAAAAAAAAAGCACAGTATACATGTTCTGTATTTAATTTATTTTGTAAAGCTACCCACTGGGTAAGGCAGAGTTATTGGAAAGAAATCAGAGGGCTGAAGGTGAAGGGAATAGGGTAAGGAAAGAAGACATCTTGGAGGAAAACTATTTAAAAAGAGAAAACTTTGATGTCATTGATAAGCTAAAATGTATTCTTTATTGGAAGGGGGGTGGTATAATCCAGAGGGCACATACATTCACTTGAAAGACAGAGGGACAAGAGAGAGAAAAGGACAGGAAAAAAAATAAGCACACACTCCACCGCCCCAGCACATGGGTGTGGCATGCCACAACCCCTTCTTGTACATTTCTCCTGTCAGGATTAGAGGCACACACATGCATTCCTGATATGTTTTTCAAGCCAATAAGCCGTAACTCAAACCATGGAGGTCCAAAAGATGTCTTTTATAAGAAAAATTCTTAGGTACTTTTGAAATGCACTGTGAAAATTACCTTAAAAAAAAAAAAAAAAAGGTCATGAGACTCAGCTAACCTGAGCTTTTGTTTTGAGTTCTTCATTTATTTACCCATTCATCACTAATTATAATGTCATGATCAGGGATTTTACCAAGATGGTTTCCCATGGTGTTGCATACACCTTTTCAGCAAAATAACCTTTAACTTTCTGATCATTCAGAAGTGCATTGGAAATAAGTATCAGAAAGCTCACTTGCTTTCTTACTTGTTGGCAATATCTGCTGTAAGTATACCTAAAAGATTCTTTTTTTTTTTTTTTTTTGAGAGGTTTTCGCTATAGGGCACGTGTGCGCTCGCCAGACAGAAAGAGACGTAGAGACAGAAAGCGAGAAATCACCCCCCAGGGGGGATGATCACACCGAATCCCTTCTCCACCATTCTCCTCTTGGGATCTTGGGCACGCACGCACATGCGCCCAGCATGAGTTCTAAGCCACCGGGTCCAGGACCCGAACCGCGGTCAACTACGTGGGAATCCAGCCACATAGCCATTACGCTAACTGGAACCCGCGGTAACCTCGGGGGAAACCCAGCCACATAGCCATTACGCTAACTGCTGGTTCCCAAGATTCTTGCTGCCTATGCATGGCTGAGGCCACAGCAGATAATAAAGTTTCCCTCCTAAAGATCCTGGGAGTCAGAAATTTTCCCTTGGGTGGCCATAGCTCAAGCAAAGACCAATCCATCAGTGTTCAGCAGAGCTCCAGTTGGCTAATATGGAAGGCACAGTGCAAGAATGCATTAGGGATGGCACCTTAGAGATGATAATTTGACAACTTCCAATTGCCACTGCTACTCTGCTTTATGCATTTTAATAAAAGCATTTTATTTTTAGCCAGACCCTGAGGCAAGTGAGTTAAGAGTAGCACCAGGTTTAAATTCAATAAATAAAATACATAATGTTGTCCATTGTGATATCTCAATGCCAGGCATATAAAAGACTC
>NW_006160192.1:1053754-1082338 GCF_000334495.1 Tupaia belangeri chinensis | reverse complement strand
CTGCTAAGCTCCAGTAAATGCTAAATATTCTCCTGGTAAAGTCAAAAGCTAAGCTGAACCTCGATTCCTCTACACTATTTATAGTTACTCCGCTAACAATAACACAGTCATCAACAACGTAATGACAAACCTGTATTGGGCAGTCACAATGTGACAGACTCAGTGCAGAAGCACTTCATATGTGTCTCAGTGTCCTTCTCTCAACAACTCTATAAAATGGGCAACATGACTCCATTTTCTAGATGAAGAAACTGAGAGTCAGAGCCATTAAGTAGCTTCTCTAGGATGACAACCTTGAAGTCATTTGTCATAATGACTTTAGCACCAGTTTATAATCAGACCATTTCTACCAAAGCCATTTTAGTTCTTACCAATACTCTAAGAAAACATTCTCTTTGTACTCTAAGAATACTAGAGTATTCTAGAAACCTCCCAATCTAGTCAACAGAGATGTTTTTAACATTAGAGCATATTTCAAATTGTATAGGGCTTCCCATACAATTAATAAATGGTTATTGAAATGAGACACACTCTTTATTTACTTATGCAAGTTCCTTTGTTTTCCAAGGATTTTTGCATTACCGATAAATAAATGAGTGCAACCACACTGGAAGAGAGCATGGTTCTAATTATAGCTACCTAGAAGCTTTAACATACTATCTTCCATATGGAGTATTCCCTAACAAGGCAGACCTAGTGGTTACAGACAACCAAATAGAGTCAAACAGTTCATAGCATAATTGCCTTTGAAGTTTTGATAGCACCAAAAAAAAGTCTTGACCCTACCAAGCAAGCTGGCAGGAAAATATGTCTTCTTAAAGCCTTCTGACCTTGAAGCACTCATCTCAAAAAACTTCCTCCACCCACAGGCAGATAAGTTTATTCATCATCCTGTGTGTAAAAGAAAATGAGTCTATTGAGAAAAGTTTCACTAAAAGAATTAAAAATTTGAAAGAAAAAAATAATAACTCTTAGATGTATTTGCAGGTCATTTCTTATTTCCAAGGGAATGTCTGGAGAGAAACCATGGACAATGTCACAGTGATAGCATTTCCAGGGTCTAAACCCCAACCCTCTTTGTGTCTAAGGAATCTCTAGCTTGTAGGGAATATCTAACTGCCAAAGAGTGATTAATAAACATTGATTCAGTAGAATAGCTCACAACAAATATTGAGCTCCGCATTATCTAAATAATACTAGCCAATTAAGGTATGACTTATTTTTTTCTTAGGATTTGAAATCACCAATCCTTCACCTTTAAAAAATAATTTTTTAAGAATACTATGCTCCTGAATAACAGTACACACACACACACACACACACACACACACACACACAAACACACACAGACACACACAGGTCTCTTTGTGTGTAATTTGAAAAATCAGTGTTTTAAAATTTTTCATTATGCCTCTTGGTATGATCTCTTACCAGTCACTGCTTACTTGACTTGACTCCATTTCCTCTTATGCAAAACTACATAATAGGATAGCCAGCTGGTGAGATTGGTGGTAAGACTCTGGATTCCCACATGGCTAACCACAGTTCAAGTCCCAAACCTGGTGCCTTGAAAATTACACCAGGCTCATGTGGGTCTGTGCCCAAAATCCCAAGAGGAGAATGAAGAAGAGATTGCAGCATGACCATTCTTTCTGGTGTCTCTGTGTGTGCGTGTGTGTGTGTGTGTGTGTGTGTGTGAGAGAGAGATTTCTCACTTACCCACTCTGTCTCTCTCTGAAGAGCATGCACACCCTATGACGAAAGCCTAAAAGCAAAAAGAAGTCTCATTATTTATAGTATTTATGTTCATAGTGACCTACAATACTTATATATGTCACTATGAACATGCTATGTGTTCATAGCGACATATATAAGTATTATATATAAGTTCATAGTGAACACTGAACTAGCAAATGCTAAACCACTGAGCCCAGGGGAAATACTTGGGTAGGTATACATACATAAGTGTTCGTTCACAATGAACTCATGGCCATCAGTACTGTAACTCATGTCTAAACAAAACATAGCTAGTGCTTGTTTTCTCAGTAAGGTACACCACAGCCTTGACACACTTAGGAACACTAGACAGCAACTCAGCATTATCCTTAGGAACAAGTTTAAACCATGAAATCATCAATGAAAAGCACAAATATGAAAAAAAAAATAATGACACTCATAGACCATGAAAAAGACATTTGCTTTTGCATGAGGGCTGAAGAAGAAGGCAGAATATAACCTTGTTTAACCTTAGCTGGGAATGTGTGCACTAAGCGACTCAAATTTTCCCTACTCTCTGCATGTCTGTGAATGAGCTGAAAAGCGCTAAGTATGTTGATTTGAGGACTGCAAATACATTTTAGTGGTAGACAAATTTGCAAATATAGACCCTGAATCATGAGGCTCAAATATACCTGAGACTATTACTGATCAAATTCTGATTTCCTTAGTTAAAAATCTCAAGGTTAAATGGAAGTCCTGTTATTTGTATTGCATTAATATGTCAAGGGTATATAGACCTCCCACTCCAACTTGTGCAGAATTCTAGCCCTTAGAAGATAGAGAAGTCAGTGCTCTGACAAAGAACGATGAAAATGTTGATCTGGAAGAGCCCAAGATGATAAAAAGGTTTTCCTGAATTATTGATGTTGTGCAGGTTCTAAATGATTTTTACTCATTTTTTAAAATTAAGCAAACAATTAAATATTATGGGAATTTTAGCAGGTAACAGATATGCAAAGCAGAAAGCAAGAATAGCTCCTCCCTTCCAATACTATTCTCAGGTTCTTGGGTGGGTAGTATACAGAAACCAGACTTTGGTAACTCTGCTCATGCAAGAAATAGCAACATGGACTTGTGTTTGCTTCCATTTGTTTTCTCTCCAACTAGTCTGTTCTCCTGGACACATCACAGTGGGAGAGCGGGGTGAAGATTAAACAAAACAATGAACATCCCCATTCCCTTAGAATTAGTATAAGGCAGAAACTTTATTTATTTTTGAGAGAGATTTTTGCTAAAGGTGTGCTGGCTAGAGAGACAGAGAGAAAGAAAAGGATAAATCAACTGCCCACCCCCCAGGGAAAATGGCCACACTGCAGTCCCTTCTCCATTCTTCTCTTAGGATTTTGGGCATGCATGCACACATGCCTGGCATCAGTTTTAAGTTGCCAGGTCCATGACTCGAACTGCAGTCAACTACGTAAGAGTCCAGTAACATAATCATTATGCCATCTGCTGATCTCTAGGCAGAAATATTTTTAAGAGCTTCACGGAAACTGCCGGCAATGTATTTAGTTTGTATAATATTATTGATGATGAGATAAAAAGTTGTGTCATCGTAAGTCAACAACTTTAAAAAGTAGCTGTTTGTTTTCCTTGAATAAATAATTATTTCTGAGAAACACCACAGATGGATCCCTAGAAGGCTCATGTTCTTTAAGACATGCTGCAAACTGCTCATATGTGCTCACCCCAGTTTAAGGATTTCTAATAACTGTGTAGCAAAGTATTTATCATGTCTCTGCTACCAGAATGTAAGTTAAAATTCAAGCTAGTATAAATAGTTTATACTCTCAGAATGAATTCTTGAATGCATGAAATGAAGAAAGTGCAACACCAATTCATTTGTAGATGATCTGAGTCTAAACCTACAGCACTGAGTGTCCCCTCTTCTCGAACTCATTGTCAATGGTGTAGCATCATCAATCATTCCAGTTAGTATGTGACAAAAAAGTTTTAAATCATGTCTTACACTCAGTTTTTCATCATCATTTTCTTAACCCTAACTGTTCAATTCTAACAGTTGGATTTTGTACATATTTATATCCTGTTTTAACTTCATAGATTCTAAGATGCTCATTGTAATGTGTTCATTAAATGATTACTCTATAAAAAGGTGAATTGACAAAAAGGAAGTAGTTGTCCTATTTATATTCTCCTCATGGTAACAGAGTACTATAGTTTTTATAGATTATTTGCATAAGCAAGGGAATAGCATTTTCTACATTTATAATATAAAAAAATCAGAGTGGAAGAGTTCAATATCAGTAATCCCTTGATTCTAATTTTATCACAGCATTACTATTAGTATCATTGTTTATCTATGCATTTCTTACTAATTTACTCATACTTCACCAATAATCATTCTTTAAGATCCCCAGTTGGTTTAACCGCCTACCTAAACTGGATGAATTACATTTGAATTAAATATCAGTACTCAAATTCATGTTTTTGTTTGTTAGTTTGTTTGTTTGCTTGTTTGCTATAGTGAATATACAGGCTTCAAGAGAGATAGAGAGAAAGAGAGAGAAAGTGAAAGAGCACCCTCAAGAGGGGATGGCCATGCTATATAATCCTATAATCTCTTTTCTTCTATTCTTCTCTTGGGTTTTGGGCTTACACACACACACAGACATACACACACACAAACACACACACACACACACACACACACACACACCCTGTGTGTTTTTGGAGCCTTTGGGTCAGGAACTCTAACTACACAGAGAGCTATCATGGATCCAGCCACCATTTTTTATACCTTTCTTGAGATCTTTTCCACACATTCTAATGTACTATTTCTCATTACTATTTAGAGTATTAGCCTTGATAGTTCTTGAATAGGAAGCAAAGAAGAAACTACAAAACAGTAAACAATAAAGAAATATGATTCAGAAATAAAACCATGATCCAGAGCAAAAAATGGCAATCTGGGCACAGTCCTAAATGTATGCGGTATTATCTGTTGAAGATATTTTGTAGTTTTATCAACTGTGTTAGGGAGAAATGTTCACTTGTTGAAATATCCATTTTGTAAGGCAAATAATAATGTGATTGAATGTACAAAAGAAAACGAAATGAAAAATAAATTAATTAAATAAAAAACTACTACTACAAAAATACCTTAAAACTTTTTTTAAAGTTGTTTATTTAATTTTATTTATTCATTCATTTATGTTAATTTGACCAGAGAGAGGCACAGAG
Organism: Tupaia belangeri chinensis; assembly: GCF_000334495.1. Taxonomy (NCBI): domain Eukaryota; kingdom Metazoa; phylum Chordata; class Mammalia; order Scandentia; family Tupaiidae; genus Tupaia; species Tupaia belangeri. The sequence continues at coordinate 1,077,358 of NW_006160192.1, read as the reverse complement.
AGAGAGAGGAAAAGTGAGAAAGCAAGACAACAAGTCCGAGACCCAAACCGTGGTCAGCCATGTGAGAATGTCCTGTGCCTTAACCACCACCCCACCAAAATATTGCATATTCCTACAGTGACTTTTTTTTGGAGAGGTTTTTGCTATAGGGTGCGTGCACTCGCCAGACAGACAGAGAGAGACAGAGAGATAGAAAGCAAGAAATCACCCCCCAGGGGGGATGGCCATGCCACAATCTCTTCTCCTCCATTCTCCTCTCGGGATCTTGGGCACATATGCACATGCACCCGGCGTGAGTTTAAACCACCAGGTCCGGGACTCGAACCACGGTTGACTATGTGGGAGTCCAGTGACATAGCCATTACACTAACTGCTGGTCCCAGCCTACAGTGACTTTTTACCATAACAATTTTATCTTAAAATACTATTAGAGTCTCTCTCCAAATCCCAAAAATGCTTTTGCTTATTTACTGTTAAAGTTGACTTTTAGATAACTTTTTTTCACAATTTAATCATGAAACTATTCACACAAGATAAGACTGACTGGTTTCTCACATGTCATGTACACTGAAATACAAGGTAATTTGGTTATTCTATGGATTTTGAGAGCTATGAAATTAACACCAACCCATGCAGGTCAGGGAACCTAAGAGGTTCTGCTCTGCCCACTGTTGCTTACCCCAATCTAAAGAGGTCAGGTTTTGTAGAGCAGAACAGAAAGTTTATTCTTTGATCAAAGAATGGAGAAGGAGGAGCCAGTGCTCCAAAGGCACTGTTTCTCTGGATGGGAGTCAAGATGCTACTTTTATCGGGGTTGAAGTCCCACCACTGTTGCACCCCGCATGGTTTACACACTGCATGATTTGTACTTGGAAACTCAGAGCATGCTCAAACTCTCTTCTTTAGCATCTAGCACTTTCTGTTTTGCATCCAGCACCTTTTGCACACATACCAGTTTGCACATGTATACCGTTATCATTCACCACCATCTGGTTCAAGTTGGTACTGCAGTTTAACCTGTTGAACTTTTACCATCTTGATTCCTGCAAAAGCAATCACAGCTAACAAGGACAGTTTCTATGTCACTTCAGGGTTTTCTGAAGAGGACGTTTTCTTGGTAATAAATGGTCACATACAATTATAAGCTGTACCTTCCTAATCCTGAGACATGTTCCAAAGGAGCCAAGATTAATCATTCAGTCTTCTAGTGCTCATTAAGAGTCTGCTATTTTCTAGGTACTATGCTGAAGGAAGGTTGGCATTTGTGAACTGTTGGACCATGTCATCTAATTTGAAAAGGTATTATGTTGGTTTATGTTCACTTATTAATATTACTACTTATTATCTTTCTTTTTTATGGAAAAATGAAAAGAAAAGTCACTTTTTGAATGCCTCCTCATGCAGGGGACCACAGCAGAAGTTTCTACAAGTGATTTCATTCATTTAGTCCTCACATTAGCCCTGAAAGGAAGGTCAACCCAGTTGTACAGAAGAGGATGCTGAGGCTCAAGGAGGCAATGCAAATTTAATAAAAGACATGCAGTTTTCAAAGGAAAGGGCTTGAAACAAAATTCAGTCCAGTCTGACCTCCATATTGCACTATCCTTCTTTTGTCCTTGGGGTTATGAATACTTTATTTTATCTTCAGAAATCTACTCTGCTAATACAATCACCTTTGAGAGAATTGTACCTCCTGTTCCTATCAAGGAGGACATACCCTCATTTTCTGCCAGTGCTTCGGTAAGAATCCACTGTGATTTTATGCTAGAATAAAGGCCAGGAATGTCATCCTAGCTGGATGACAATCAAGGACCTGCGGTAAAGAAAAGAGGGTCACCAAGTATAGACCTCTTATCTTTCCATTTACCAAGAGCCACACTGCTCTACGGAATTTCTGTTCCCTGATAACTTGTTAAAGTAGATTTACCAGAAACAGGTATATTCATGAACTATACAAACCCACAAAATCACCAGAAAAAGAAGGGGCTGCCTTTTGAGATCCTGACATACACAATTCTCATAATCCCTGGGAAATAATAGGCGGTATTATTCTTCACATGCTTGTGTCTTTTGTCTCACTGATTGCAAATGACTTCAAGTATAGACTTTCCAATGTGTTTCTCAAGTGTTTTTCTTCTGCATAAAACATGAAATTGTCAAGCATGGAAGACTACACAGTTCACTGCAGCCACCAGAAGTCATTGATTCCTGAATTTATTTCTTCCAGATTTCAAATCTATTTTTCATGCTGCTTGTCATATAGGGTTGACATGTGTCACAAGATGCTGCTACATACTGTAGTGATGCATAACTATGAGGCAAAATTTTAAAAGAAAAATACATGTTGAATGCTACTCTATTACTTTGACATACTCAGACAATTGCCCCAAATCAACATTCATGGGAGTAATAAGAATAAAAGGATGTTAATTTTTATTTAGACCCAGAAAAGTTAAACAACAAAGATCACAAATCAGAGAGGGCCAGCCTATGACATGGTGGTTAAGGTGGCTGAATACCACATCGTCAACTGCATGATTTAAGTCCTAGACCCAGTGGCTTGAGAAACATGTGGGGCACATATAAACTTATGCCTAAAATCCCAACAAGAGTGAGAACAAAAGGAAAAAAAAAAAAGGATTGTGGTGTGACAATCCCCTATTACAGGCTCTCTCTCTCTCTCTCTCTCTCTCTCTCTCTCTCTTTCTGGCCAGTACACATGCCCTCTGGCAAAATATTAAAAAAAAAAAGAAAGAGAGCCCCAAGTTCATATTTTGCTGACTTTATATGCATAGTGTTAACAATATTTATTAAAATATCTTTGAGGGACCAGTAGATAGCTAAGGGTTACGTCATTGGACTCCCACGCAGTCAGTCATGGTTCAAGTTCCAGACCCAGTGGCTTAAAGCTCACACAGTTCACACTGGTACCTGTGCATGTGTGTCCAAAATCCTGAGAGGATGGTGGAAAAGGGATTGCAGTGTGGCCATCCCCTCTGGGGGATGACGTTTTGCTTTCTGTCTCTCCAGTGAGCAAAACTCTCTCTAAAAAAAAAAGGAAGAAAAAAGAAAAAACACCTCTTTGAAAGTTGAACTGATAATAACCTTTAACTCTTCTTGATATCTCACGGTCTTAGATTTTAGTCCCTAGGATTCTCATCTAATTGTGGTGCTGAATTTCTCTGAGTTATCAGGAGATCCCTTGATTTACTAAGGATCAATTTTTCTCATCTTCTAAATCTTGCCTCTCCTCTGGAAATTATTATAAACCAAATGAAATGAAAACTAAAAGAGGCAAGAAATTAATTTTATTCTAATAATACAATATTTATTCAAGTATTCCTGTAATAAGGTGAAATATATTTATGAATACACACACACATATACACACATATATAAGTCCATTTATAGATGAAGCAATATTACTGAGTTATGTCATAAAATAATATTATACGAGGTAAGTGGCAGGGCTGGCTGTAACCTGGTGACCCAAGGTCTAGGCAAGAAATGTAGAGCGATTGGGACCAGCTGTTAGCGTAATGGCTATGTCGCTGGACTCCCACGTAGTCGACCATGGTTCGAGTCCTGGACCCGATGGCTTAAACTCACACCGGGCACTTGTGCGTGCGTGCCCAAGATCGCGAGAGGAGAATGGAGGAGAAGGGATTGTGGCGTGGCCATCTCCCCTGGGGGGGGTGATTTCTCGCTTTCTGTCTCTCTGTCTCTCTCTCTCTGTCTGGCGAGCACACACGCTCTATAGCAAAAAAAACCTCTCCAAAAAAGAAAGAAATGCAGAGCGATTACTGGTTAAGAGAAGTAAGCTGCTGTCTCTGCTTCACTGTGAAACTGTGTAAAGTAAAAATAAAAGCTCATCTTGAGATCTTGCTCATTCTATTCTAGCATATGGCGATGTGTATACACACGTGTGCATGTTGTGCGCACACACACATGCACACACACACACACCCATGTCTGGACTCATATCCTTTACAGAAGCAGAGACAACATGCTGGCATGACCTTTTTTTTTGGTTTTGCTATAAACACCTGAACTCATTGAAAGAGACAGACAGAGAGAGGGAAAATGAGAAGTCGCCTTCCAGGGGGTATGATCTCGTCACAATCCCTTCTCCTTCATTCTCCTCTCTGGCTTTTGGGCACATTTCCACACACATCTGGCATATTTTTTAAGCCTCTTGGTCTGAGACTCATACTCTGCAGTCAGCCATATTGGATCCAGCTACTTAACCTCTGCCACCTGCTAGCCCGGCAAGATCTTCTTGGGCAAATGTCTTTGTGAAGGGTAGGCACAATGAAATCAGGCAAAATTTAGTTAAATATTGCTGAAGTGAAAAATACAGCACACTGGGGCCAGCAGGTGGCATAGTGGTTTAGGCGTTGGATTCACACATGACCCATGGGGGCTCTAGTCTCAGAACTAATGACTTGAAACTCAGGCTGAGCACGGGTGGCTGTCTGTATGCCCAAGATCCCACAATGAAATGAAGGAGAAGGAATTGCAGTGTGGCTATCCCCCTGTGGGGTGATTTATTACTTTTCAACTCTCTGTCTCTGTCGGTCTGTCTGTCTGTCTCTCTGGCAAGCACATGTCTTATGGCCAAAACCTTAAAACAGAGAGAGAGAGAGAAAGAAAGAAAAAAATATAGCACTCCTTGGGACAACATGTTTGATGCTATTTCTCTCTCCATCATTAGAGCATTTCTACTTGACACTTGGCTTTGAGCCATCCAGAAAGAAAGCTATGCTGCTCATCCACTCCACATGCCTGATGGGGCTCTGTACTTGCTGGTACTTTCTAATCTCCTACCTCCACTCTGGCCACTTGTTTTTATTTCTGCTGCATAATTACAACCTGTTAGGTTAAACTACATGGAACTGCCAGTATTTAAAGATTTTGACCTATAAAAATGGCAATTGTCTTTGTTTTAGCCCCTAATTTTAGGTCACATTTCCCATGGCACCCCTGGGCTCAGGGCCTCACTCAGGTTAGTGCCTCTTCATTGTTTTCCTTTCCCATCCCCAGTCCCTTTCTACCTTCACTTGGCTAATACTGAATCATCCTTTAGGCCTCTATTTCTTTGCTTCTTTTCACAGCAAACTTTAAAAAAAAAAAAAAGTGTGCTGTGCTCTTTCTAAGCAGAAAAAAAACCCCGCAGAATCCAATTGTCGTTCTCGCATATACCTATCTGTTTGGAGCACAGTTGCTGTTGAATCCTTCGGACTTGCTTTGCTTGTTATTCTGTTACACTGTAGCAATACTTGCCTGGGTTAGGGATTTATTCATTCTTCATGATAATTAAAGCTTATTTCCATGGCATTCACCATCCTCAGCTAGATAAGCAATCACAACTACCTGCTGCAAATGTGTTATTCTCTAAATTGGCTAAGTTTCCCAACCTCTACATTTTGTTACTCAGAACTAGTTTTATATAGGGACAATAGCCTCTATTGCAGTTATAGGGAAAGTTGTATTTCTCACCTTATTAGTCACCAGTACAATCCCAGGTGCTGCCAGTCTTGAATCTGATTCTTATCGATATGGATTGAATATCTGTTCTGACACTAGGATGCTTCAGAAAAAGGAGCCCAACAAGATGCTATTATAGATCCAAATACCACTCTCACAGCAGTCTGAGCTGGAATCTTTTGAAGTGGATAAAAGTTTCCTAACTCAGCAAAAAATATATGGCTGATTTTTAAAGAAGCATTTCTAATATTACATTCCCAGTAGGTTGATAACAGTAGACATGACTTTCATTTTTATTCTTTTTCAAGGAAAAAGTCCACCACAGGAATAGAAATAGGATGACCATTGAAACAGAAAAAAACAACTTTCTAAGTCGATGTCCCTTTGCATATTCTATAATCTACTTATTAGCTTATTGGGAATGTCATGTCATATCTTTCTATTTTTTTTTCTATGCAAAATACATCATGACTTTCCCAATAACACAATATTACCAGACTAGAACTATGCTGTGAAGAAAACATATAGGAAAATACTAAAAGTAGCACAATAAAACTATTTGGACTCCCAACGAGTTAGTCACTTCAGATTGCTTATAGCAATTTCCAGTGAATGTATTATTTAGGAGAAAATAGCCACTGAATTTTGTACAATTATAAACAAAATGCAGTATCCTTCCAAAAGTAAAATAAAGTCTTATCTATATAAAAACTAATCATTTCCTGGAATATAATTTTAGACGTATTGAAAGTACTAAGAAGTAAATTATAGACTACCTGTCTAACATCAAAATCCACTTGATTCATCTATAGAGTAAAACACATTGGTTTATTTCATTTATCAACTATAGAATAGTATCTATCAAGTACCTATTATGTGCCTGACATTGCATTTAGGCTCTGAGATGACAGCGATCATGATTTCCAGAAGCTAATTTTCTGATCCTTTCAGTCTAGTGGAGAGCAAGAACAGACAAAAAGGTTCATGTAAAACGAGTACCATGATTCACCACTCCACCTACTCTGATATGTAGCAAGAGTCAGGAAAGGCACACTTCTGTGGGATCTCCCCAGATTGCTCAAATTCACAGACCGCCTTCGCAAAGCCCCATCATATGAATTTGCTCCCACTAACCAATATATTCCACCTGCAAGCAAAAGTTAAATGAACTATCTCAGCAGTATTTGGACAGACTGGGAGTTCAGGGTTTTGTTTGCTATTGTTGTTTGGGGTTTTTGTTGTTGTCGTTGCTGTTGTTTTTAATAGCTTTATGATCAATTAGCCACAGAGATGAACCACTGTGAGCAAATGCTACTTGAAATTTATGCTCATAATTATTTTTCCTTGCTTCTACTTTCTGGTAATTGATGGCAATTTTCTTTTTTGTCCAACCCCAATGCCACCCTTCTACACTCAGTTGAAAATAAAAAAGCCTTTCATGTAGTGGTAAATAAAAACAGTAATGACATAATGATCAAAATGACCAGACTGCCCAGGACAGATAATTGAAAGAAAAAGGATTATTGCACTGTAGAATAGCAAAAGGAAGCAACAGGCAAAACAAAATGAATAGGAAGTATTTGGTATAATATTTAACCAACATAATTATTGATTACCCCTCCCTCCAGAGCTAAAGCTTTTGAGATAAATTTTATTCTGACACAGAATATCCCAGACTGAGAAAGAGATTTCTTCAGTAAGGAGGGAACTTTGTCAGGTGTCCTTTGAACTCATTCAGTTGAACCTACTATCAATGAGGTCAATTCCATTGCACCTTCGAAGTAGATATGGAAAGTTTTTTGACTTAAAGTGAATATTTACCTTTAACACTGGGAGTTTCCAATAGTGTGGAATGAGATTTTGCCCAAACCTACATGTGTGATCGGCTGTGTGTTCTCAGGTATCTGTTTATATATATTTTTCTTTTTTCAAAAATTAAAATATGAAAGTTCACCATATGAAGAAGAGACACTACCTTTGCCGATGAATTAAAACAATTAAACGAATTAAAACAGCATCAGATGATCCCAGCTTATGTACTAAATTGTTAGATGTTTAAAATTCATGATGTGGGCTTCCCTATCTTGCCACAATGGAGTAAGAGAAAATGTATTTATCTCCCTGAATGAAACAGCAATTAACTATTTAAAAGAATAGTTTTTAGGAACCGCAGGTGGCATGGTGATTGAAGGTGCTGAATTCCCACATGGTTGACTGCAATTCGAGTCCTAGCCCTGGTGACTTGGTTTCTCACTTTCCCTTTCTCTCTCTTTCTCTCTAGCTAAATTTTAAAATAATAATAATAATAATAATAATATAACACATGAAATTAAATAAATAATTCATTTTTTTAAAAGTAGTTTTTAGATATTGGAGACCAGACAGTGTAGAATAGTGATTCTTAAGGGAGAGAAATAGACAAGGTGAGTCCTACGATTGCCCAGCTTACTGTCTCAAAAGTTTCCCAACCACAGCACGAGGAAGGGGACTGGATAGAGCCTGGCTATCTCCCTTAATTGAAGAACATAATTGGGAGTCCAGGGACAACAGGTGGTTAGTTTGAAGAGCAGAGGACTAGAAAAGTGAGAGCTGCTTAAAGAGAAATCTTTGAGACTCTGTAGAGCCCTCAAGTCCAGTCTTAGCTGAGTATCGATCAGTTCACATGATTGAAGAAACTACCGACGCCTGAGGCGAGAACCATCTGAAGAGATTAGAGGGAACAATCTCTGCAGTTTACACAGGGCTAGGAATCATTGGCATTCTCACCAGCCAGAGTGACTGTCTTTTTTTTTTTTTAAGAATTATTTATTTAATTTTCTTTATTCATTCATTTATTTTAATTTGACCAGAGAGAGACACAGAGTGAGAGAGAGAGGGAAAATGAGTAAGCAAGCCACCAGGTCTAGGACTCCATCGGTGATCAGCCATGTGGTAGTGTCTAGCACCTTAACCACCATGCCACCTGCTGGCCCTAACACAGTGACAGTCATAGGAAGTCACAAGGTATCAGGCAGAGTACCGAGAGTAAGCTACAGAGCACCTCGTAAGTGTGGAAAATTCTGACTAAAATTTTGTTTAGACTAAATACAGTTTTGGTCCCACCTAACACTTTTGAAAAATAAAAATCAGAAAAATTCAGAAACTGACCTGTGTTCTAGAACCAAGCCCAAGGGTATTCAGAGAAATGTAAAATACCCAGGAGTTTAGGCAAAATTTAATTTTGTTTGATATACAAGGATATCCAATTAAATACTACTAGGCAATTTTAAAATCAGGAAAATAAAACTCAAAGCAAGGATAAAAATTAGTGAATAGAACACACTCTGAAATCACACAGATGATAGAATTTATAGATATTCAACCAGCTATTAAACAGTTGCTTTAACTGTATTGCATATATTCTAGAAGGGAGAGGGAAGATTGAGCATGTTACACAGACATATACATCACATTAAATTTCTAGCAATGAAAAGTACAATGTCTGAAATGAAAAATACACTGGATAGGGTTCATAGCCAATTAGACACTGCAGAAGAAAAAATTAATTAACCTAAAGACATGGCATTAGAAACTATTCAAAATGAAATACAAATAGAAAAGGAAATTAGGACATGAAAGGAACAGAGCACCAGTCATCATAAGCTATGAGACACCTTCGCCAAGCTGCTCTACATGTAAGTAAACTTCTTGAAGGAATGAAAGAAAGGAGAAAGAAAAACATTTTTGAAGAAATAATAGCCAGGAATTTGTCCATCTCATCCAAATTATCTTGTTTCTTAATATTTTCCTAATTTTGGAAGAAAATTAGAAAAAAACTCTCAACCAACTTTTAGTATTTAACACAGAGTAATATAACCAAATTGCTTAAAAAGTGACAAGCAGAAAAATTTTAAAAGTCCTCATTTTGGGGCAAGCACGTGCCTTAATGAAGAGGAAGGCACTGATTTCACATGACCAACTCTGTGGTTGGAGTCTCAGACCTGGAAACTTGAAAATTACCCTGGGTGCATGCACACCCAAAATCCCAAGGAGAATGGAGAAGGGATTGTGGCATGACTGTCCCCCTAGGGGATATTTCTCACTTTTCCTCATTCTGTTTCTCTCTCCAGTAAGTACACATGCCCTATGGCAAAAAATCTAAAATAACAAAACACCAAAAAAAAAAAATCAAAAACATATTTTGTACAGGTGAATGAAGAATAACAGTATATTCCTTATTTGAAACAATGCAGTAGAATGGAGCAGAATGGAATGGAGCAGTATCTATAAAGCATAGAAGGAAAAAATATTTATCATGATAGAATTCTATAACCAGTAGATTATTTTTCAAAAATGAAGGATAAACAATTGCCATTTCAGACATACGCATGTTGGAAGAATTCATCACCAGCAGATTTGTACTGCAGTGAACATTAAAGGGAATCCTTTAAACTGAAAAAAAAAAAAAGGTATCAAATTGAAATTAAAGGCTGCTAAAGTTGAGACACCTATACAATAGATACTAAAGAATTAAATTTCTGGGACCAGCAGGTGGCGTAATGGTTACATCGCTGGACTCCCATGTAGTAGACTGCAGTTCAAGTCCCAGACCCGGTGGCTTAAACCTCACGCCAGGTGCATGTATGAGCATGCCCCAAATCCTGAGAGGAAAATGGAAGAGAGGGGATTGCGATGTAGCCACCCACCCTGAGGGGTGATTTCTCACTTTTTATCTCTTTGTCTTTCTTTGTCTCTCTGACAAGTGCACACACCCTGTATCAAACATCTTTCTCTCTAAAAAAAGAAAGAATTAAATTTCCATGTGTATTATTTATAATGCAAATGGTTAAAAACTAGTTACTTTCAAGAGCATGGGTCTTGTATCCCCAACCAGGTAAGACAGGAAATGTGATAAAAGACTTAAAAGGAGGGTTTGTTGCAGACTTCTGGAAAAGGAATCATTTGGCACATAGGGATTGCCAACACCTCCCTTTGTGAGGAAATGAGATCACTTTCTGTTTCACCTAACCCCAAGGGTAGGGAGACTTTTGAGAACACGTGGAGAGTTTTTAGTTGTATTCATGGAGAATTTGTCCCTTACTCACAACTGAGAATAGTTAAGTTGCCTGTAACTGCATAGCAGAAGTGAGTGTATACTTTGCCCTGACTCTCCAAGTTTCTAAGAGCATGCGATATGTGGATGCTTCCTATGGTAAGTACCGGTGACAGGAAGAGGTAAGTATAACTTGATCTTTGCTGCTGTCCAAGAAAGCAACCTACAGGAATTATGAGACCATGTAGCAAGTACATGGAAGTGAATGCCAGATTCCAGAAAAACATGTTGAAAATAGCTATCTGGAATAGAGAGGCACCTTCACAGGTCAGAAGGATTATGGGAAAGCATGTAGCAGTAGGAGTTCATAAAAGTGCCCTGATAATCATCATTAACCATCTGCTAAACTCAAAGCACAAAATCACTCAGCCAATAACTATCCTTTCTCTCATCAACTTTTGCATCTTCTAAAATTCTGTTAGGGCACAAAACAATAGTTGTGAAGTAGGGGAGAAGTTGGAAAGGCTCCTCCTCACAGTTCATGTTGTGATGTTTGTTATTTACATTCCAGGGGTCCTGTCATTTTTGCTGGGTGGAGGCAATTACATTTTTTAGTATCTGGGAAGTAGGGATGCTGTTTTTGACTTAGTGACTGACACCAGATGCTTTAGAGCACTCTCATTTTGACCTAAAAATAAGGAAGCTGGATTAAGAATAATAAAACTAGTATTTCTTGAGAAACTATTGTTCATGTGTTTTTTCCCATGTGTTATATAATTTAATCATAAAACTATTTTATTTTATAATCGAGGAAGTTGAGATTCAGACAGCTCAGGAAATTCTCTGAATTAAACAAATGAGGCATGACAAAGGAAAAATTCAGATACCTTTGTGTCACATTCTGAAATTCATTCTTATACTGCTAGATCATTCTTTCTTTAACTGTTCAAAAGAATATATCAAAAGATAATACTTCATAAATTGTGTTCCAGAAGACTAATGATCCTTGGAGTACTGGAAAGTTAAACATGTTCTCTCAAAAAAGGGATCCGTGTCCATTAATTTTGGAAAATACTATGTTTATGATCAAAATGAAACACCAATTCTAGGGTGAGATTATTAAGTATGTATGCTCTTCTCCTGTTTTTAACAAATTTAGAAACATTGTTTTACCAGATTCAAAAGCTTGATGGAGTCTGGATTTGTGAGATTTCATATAGAAGACAGTCAACCCTATAGAGGTACTTGATCAGAATATCAACATTAGAATTCACAGGAACAAAAAATAAAACTTACTGTGTTAAGAGCACTCATCTCAGGCATACTTCTTAAAGAAGTTCACCTGCCTAATAAAGATGTCTAGACATTTCAGAAACTTCAGAGACAAATTTCATTACACTTCAAAACCAATCAATTATTAACAAGAAAGTTGTTCCTAAGGAACATAAGAATGAAAGACCTCTTTTGTCCATCAACCTTTGTTGCATAAAACCTCTGAGCATTTATCATGTCCTTCTTGCTAAGAATATCTTCAGTGGCTTCTAGGAGTTTGGAGGCATGTTAAAGAGGTGACACCTTAAAATGATTAGAAAATATAGGACCAGCAGGCAGTATGGTGGTTAAAGGCTCTGGACTCCCATATGACTGACAGAAGTTCAAGTCCCAGACCTGGTGGCTTGAAACTCATGCCGAGTATTAGTTTGAAGAGCAGAGGACTAGAAAAGTGAGAGCTGCTTAAAGAGAAATCTTTGAGACTCTGTAGAGCCCTCAAGTCCAGTCTTAGCTGAGTATCGATCAGTTCACATGATTGAAGAAACTACCGACGCCTGAGGCGAGAACCATCTGAAGAGATTAGAGGGAACAATCTCTGCAGTTTACACAGGGCTAGGAATCATTGGCATTCTCACCAGCCACAGTGACTGTCTTTTTTTTTTTTTTTAAGAATTATTTATTTAATTTTCTTTATTCATTCATTTATTTTAATTTGACCAGAGAGAGACACAGAGTGAGAGAGAGAGGGAAAATGAGTAAGCAAGCCACCAGGTCTAGGACTCCATCGGTGATCAGCCATGTGGTAGTGTCTAGCACCTTAACCACCATGCCACCTGCTGGCCCTAACACAGTGACAGTCATAGGAAGTCACAAGGTATCAGGCAGAGTACCGAGAGTAAGCTACAGAGCACCTCGTAAGTGTGGAAAATTCTGACTAAAATTTTGTTTAGACTAAATACAGTTTTGGTCCCACCTAACACTTTTGAAAAATAAAAATCAGAAAAATTCAGAAACTGACCTGTGTTCTAGAACCAAGCCCAAGGGTATTCAGAGAAATGTAAAATACCCAGGAGTTTAGGCAAAATTTAATTTTGTTTGATATACAAGGATATCCAATTAAATACTACTAGGCAATTTTAAAATCAGGAAAATAAAACTCAAAGCAAGGATAAAAATTAGTGAATAGAACACACTCTGAAATCACACAGATGATAGAATTTATAGATATTCAACCAGCTATTAAACAGTTGCTTTAACTGTATTGCATATATTCTAGAAGGGAGAGGGAAGATTGAGCATGTTACACAGACATATACATCACATTAAATTTCTAGCAATGAAAAGTACAATGTCTGAAATGAAAAATACACTGGATAGGGTTCATAGCCAATTAGACACTGCAGAAGAAAAAATTAATTAACCTAAAGACATGGCATTAGAAACTATTCAAAATGAAATACAAATAGAAAAGGAAATTAGGACATGAAAGGAACAGAGCACCAGTCATCATAAGCTATGAGACACCTTCGCCAAGCTGCTCTACATGTAAGTAAACTTCTTGAAGGAATGAAAGAAAGGAGAAAGAAAAACATTTTTGAAGAAATAATAGCCAGGAATTTGTCCATCTCATCCAAATTATCTTGTTTCTTAATATTTTCCTAATTTTGGAAGAAAATTAGAAAAAAACTCTCAACCAACTTTTAGTATTTAACACAGAGTAATATAACCAAATTGCTTAAAAAGTGACAAGCAGAAAAATTTTAAAAGTCCTCATTTTGGGGCAAGCACGTGCCTTAATGAAGAGGAAGGCACTGATTTCACATGACCAACTCTGTGGTTGGAGTCTCAGACCTGGAAACTTGAAAATTACCCTGGGTGCATGCACACCCAAAATCCCAAGGAGAATGGAGAAGGGATTGTGGCATGACTGTCCCCCTAGGGGATATTTCTCACTTTTCCTCATTCTGTTTCTCTCTCCAGTAAGTACACATGCCCTATGGCAAAAAATCTAAAATAACAAAACACCAAAAAAAAAAAAAATCAAAAACATATTTTGTACAGGTGAATGAAGAATAACAGTATATTCCTTATTTGAAACAATGCAGTAGAATGGAGCAGAATGGAATGGAGCAGTATCTATAAAGCATAGAAGGAAAAAATATTTATCATGATAGAATTCTATAACCAGTAGATTATTTTTCAAAAATGAAGGATAAACAATTGCCATTTCAGACATACGCATGTTGGAAGAATTCATCACCAGCAGATTTGTACTGCAGTGAACATTAAAGGGAATCCTTTAAACTGAAAAAAAAAAAAAGGTATCAAATTGAAATTAAAGGCTGCTAAAGTTGAGACACCTATACAATAGATACTAAAGAATTAAATTTCTGGGACCAGCAGGTGGCGTAATGGTTACATCGCTGGACTCCCATGTAGTAGACTGCAGTTCAAGTCCCAGACCCGGTGGCTTAAACCTCACGCCAGGTGCATGTATGAGCATGCCCCAAATCCTGAGAGGAAAATGGAAGAGAGGGGATTGCGATGTAGCCACCCACCCTGAGGGGTGATTTCTCACTTTTTATCTCTTTGTCTTTCTTTGTCTCTCTGACAAGTGCACACACCCTGTATCAAACATCTTTCTCTCTAAAAAAAGAAAGAATTAAATTTCCATGTGTATTATTTATAATGCAAATGGTTAAAAACTAGTTACTTTCAAGAGCATGGGTCTTGTATCCCCAACCAGGTAAGACAGGAAATGTGATAAAAGACTTAAAAGGAGGGTTTGTTGCAGACTTCTGGAAAAGGAATCATTTGGCACATAGGGATTGCCAACACCTCCCTTTGTGAGGAAATGAGATCACTTTCTGTTTCACCTAACCCCAAGGGTAGGGAGACTTTTGAGAACACGTGGAGAGTTTTTAGTTGTATTCATGGAGAATTTGTCCCTTACTCACAACTGAGAATAGTTAAGTTGCCTGTAACTGCATAGCAGAAGTGAGTGTATACTTTGCCCTGACTCTCCAAGTTTCTAAGAGCATGCGATATGTGGATGCTTCCTATGGTAAGTACCGGTGACAGGAAGAGGTAAGTATAACTTGATCTTTGCTGCTGTCCAAGAAAGCAACCTACAGGAATTATGAGACCATGTAGCAAGTACATGGAAGTGAATGCCAGATTCCAGAAAAACATGTTGAAAATAGCTATCTGGAATAGAGAGGCACCTTCACAGGTCAGAAGGATTATGGGAAAGCATGTAGCAGTAGGAGTTCATAAAAGTGCCCTGATAATCATCATTAACCATCTGCTAAACTCAAAGCACAAAATCACTCAGCCAATAACTATCCTTTCTCTCATCAACTTTTGCATCTTCTAAAATTCTGTTAGGGCACAAAACAATAGTTGTGAAGTAGGGGAGAAGTTGTATAGGAAGAGAAAACAAGTCAACACACTCATTCCTAGAAGGCAGAAAGCCACCGGCTACAAATCCAAAGATAGGGAAGGGAAGGTGATATATCTTTGAATTCCCCAAAATACCAATAGCTATCCTGTTTAAAAGCAAAAAGCTTGTTACTAGGAAAAAAGATCATACTTTGCATTATTTTTAAAAGGTCTCAAAATTTGTCAAGTTTTTAAAATACTTAAATACATAAAGATATCTATCCGTAGACATACAAAAAATTTTTGGAGGAACACATCAGAAAATGGTAAGTGGTTTCTTCTGAAGGAAAAAAAAAATCATATATGTACCATTGAGGTCAGCAAAGAACTTTCAGGGACCAATAGATGGCATGGTGGTTAAGATGGGTGGATCCTACATGATCGAATGCATGGTTTAAGTCCCAGAGTTGTTTGTTTAAAAAATATGGGGTGTGTATGTGTGTGTGAGTGTGTGTGTGTGTGTATGTGTGCGTGTGTGCATGCCCAAAATCCCAGGAGGAGAATGGAAGAGAAGGGATTATGGCATAGCTATCTACCACCACCCCCCACCACCACCCCAGAGAGGGAGGATTTTCTCGTTTCCCCATCTCTCTCTGGCAAGTGCACACACCTTATGACAAAAAAACTTTAAAAACTTTGTTTTAGAAAGAGTTTTCATTGTATATTTTTAATTTAATTTAATTTAGCTTATTACCAGAGAGCACACGTACCCACCAGAAAGAGAAATAGAGAAACCCTCAATGGGACGTGATCATGTTGTAGTCCTTTTCCTCCATTTCTCCATGTTTGGAGCATGCACACGTACCTGGCACATGGACTGGATCCTAATCTAGGTCAGCCATGTGGGATCTAGCTCCCTATGCACAGGGCTTGACCCCTGCACTACAGGACTGGTCCTGTCTTTTATACTGTCTGAACCTTTCATTCTTCACAACAAGCATTGTGGTGATCACTGTTAATTGCTGCTCAGTATCCACTCACTCCTTCTTACTAAGAAAACCTCACTTTTATTCAAGGCAGCAGTGCATCCAGTCCCAAGGGGAGGATCTCACATGATCCACACTACTCATAAAAATCCTGTCTTTTGATTTTCTAGCCCTCTCTTGGAACTGGGGCAGGGAGGCATGTAATTCCCTTCTTATATAAAAAGAAAAATCATCCAGAGATAGGCTGCATGGCACTGCCCTTCTGCCTTTTCCTACTCTTTCTACCATAAATACCAATCAATGGCGGAAGCTGGAGCAAATATCTATAGCCACTAGGAAGGAGAAAAAGAATCACAGACACTTTGATCCTGGCATTGAGGAGCCAGCAAATCAAAGCCAGGACCTTGACCTCTTGCTATCCAAGATCTCTAGTGCATCACTACAGGCTACAGTAGAAACATCACCGTTTCTTCCAAATACAGAAGTTCAGGCCTAACCGTAGACCTACTTAATCTGAATTAGCATATTGACAAGGTCTCCCCAAGATCCGTATACACGGTAAAGTATGAGAATCATTGTGCTACAAAAAAAAAAGAGAAATCTTAATTGGTTAAGTTGCTGTCAGGTGTTCTGTGAAATGGAACTGAAATCATTCATGCTTATGCATGAATCTATTGCATTCTCATTTAAGAAAAACTATCTTTAAAAAGTAAATGAATGGATAATATGACAATTTAAAATATTTGCCTAAGCTAAAAAATAGTCAAGGCTGTTTTTTATTTATTTAGTTTTAACACAGATACAGAAGAGTCAACAACTAATAATATTGAGAGCATTCCATCAGATATTTCTTTTGGAATTAAAAAATAATTTCAAATTAATTCCAAATGCCAAAGTATTTCTCTGTATAGCAGCCTGAATAAAAGCTATGACTTAATAATAAAATGGCTTTAAAAATGAGATAATAGGGATGTAGATATAAATATAGTTTTTTACAATTTTCCCAGATTGTTCTTTAGAGCTGAATTTTATCACGTATAAGCTTAACAAAAACTGCATTAATCACAGTAGATTTTTAAAATTAGTTATTTATTTTTAATTTGATCTATTCATGCATTTGTTTTAATTTGACCAGAGAGAGACAGAGAAAGAGAGAAAGTGAGAAAGCAAACCACCAGGTTCAGGACTTGAGCTGTGGTCGGCCATGTGGGAGTGTCCAGTGCCTTAACCACCATGCCACCTGCTGGTCCCCAATCACAGTAGATTTTTTTGTATACATAGCTTTTTAAAATTTTTTTTTCCTGATGGTGTTTAAACCCTAGACGCTGACTAAAATAATCATAGATTGAAATCACTTGTATTTGGTAAAAACGAGCTCCTACCACTAGCATTTTTCATTTCTGCTCACTGCTCAGTTGAACTGCTTATTTATCCTGGCTCTGCTGAAAAAAAAAAAACCAAAAAAAAAAAACAAAACAAAACAAAACAAAAATTAGTATACCCAAATCCCAGGATTGATTCGACTGCAACAAGACTGTCAGCTATAGAGTTCTGCAAAATTTTCCTTTCTTCTACATTTATTTACCCCAGGTTTAGAAGTCTAGGTCACCAAAAGTTTGCACTAACAGAAATTTCACAGGACAACTAGAAAAAGCGGGAAGAGATGACTGAATCAATCAGTTTTGGGCCAATTTTCTTAACATAGCTGCAGAATAGAAAATGTATCTATTTGATATACCCAAAAGCTATTCAGTGTATTTTATGAATATATTTTGCTAAATGTGTATGCAACATTGAAGTCAAACAAGGCTCCAGGATATAATGTACACATGTAGTTCTTTACCAAATAGGTCACAGCGTCACAGCCATTAAGATGTCATAATGAAATTTTCTAGAAGAATAGAGGGAAAACATATTAAAGTAGTTACATCTTTGTTTTCACTCTCATAGGGAAAATATTACACTGATTAGAACTTCCTAAGAATCCCACCCAAGGTTGTACATGGAAAAACAAGTGTGTGCTTTCTACTTAATTTCTGACTATCTTTAATACTCACTTGTAGTGGCTGAAAGAATAAGCAAAGTCTCCAGAATATGTTTACTTTTCAATACTCTTTAGTTCTTGCATGTTTTCTACCTGAATCGCCTGTTAGACTAGAGTGTGAGCTCTACCCCAATGACTTGGTCTGGCTCACTACTGTTGTTATGCTGAGTTAGTATAGGCTGATTTAGAGTAATTAGCATATGTTAGGCTGAGTGTGAATCTCCTGTTAGACTATGAGTGTGAGCTCTACCCCAGTGACTTTGTCTGGCTCACTGCTGTTGTTACCCTGAGTTAGTATAGGCCAATTTAGAGTAATTAGCATATGTTAGGCTGAGTTAGTATAGGCTGATTTAGCGATTTAGCGTAATCACTCTTGCTAGGGCTGTAGACTGAGTTAGCATATGTTAGACCGAGTTAGCATAGGTAGAGTTAGCATATTCACCACCATGACAGGGTTTCGAGCACAGGAATTCGTGAATAAACAGAGCACAGGAATTTGTGAATAAACAGAGAACAGGAATTCATGTATTAACAGAGGACGGGCGGGTAAGGAGGTGCCAGGATGGACAAACCTGGAGGCGCCAGAAAAAGGTTTTCCTAACCTTAACTGAGATTTCTTATCTAAATTCAAGCAGAACATAGCAGTTGGTCCTTAACTACACATACCCCCTCCCTTGTGTACTACATACTATGAAAAGTTACTGATAGTATATCCTGTATTGCCTCCTGAGCTATAAAAGGTCCCTCTATCCTAGGTTCACAGTCCTTGCTGCAACCCGCTCCATCAGGCATAAACTTGGACCCCCGGCTAGCTGGAAAAATAAATGCCTCTTATGCAGTTGCATTGTTGTTGTCTCCTCTGTGTCACCACTACATAAATCTATCTTTGGACCCTACACTGTGAGCATCCAGTAATTTTTTGTTTTATTAGTTATTTATCGGTCCTGCTCCCTTCTAGTGCTTATAGGAAGACAGTCACTCCACCGTGTTTGTACTGATCCATTTTATCCATGAAGGAGTAAGAATTTTCTTGCTGACTTCTGACAGATTGATTTTGAAGGAGGAAACCAGGACTGAAATCATAAATTTGCCCTGGGACTGAAGGGGATTAAAATATATGACCTTGGGTTCCTGTCTCCAAATAATTAGCCGAAAGATTTTGGATAATCCCCCAGTCTCTCTGGGCTTCGTGTCCTCAATAAAGCAAGAGTTTTGCTCCAGATTCAATGATCTCCAGAGGCCTCTTCTTCATTAGCTTTCTTTCTAAATTCTCTGCTCTTCCTTGTCTTTCTACCCTACCCTTGCCACCCTCACTGCAGTGTCCTGATCTCAGAAATAAGTCCAGATGGAGCCACGCAGAGCATGTTTCATAACATTGAAAATCCAGTTGCTCAAGCCTTTCTAACATGATTATTTTTAAAACTGTAGGTAAGAGGAAGAAGCCCATGCACAACTTTTAATGAGTAGACACTACATTGGCATACCTTTAAGCAATGCTGCAATTCAGAAACAGGGTTCTCCTCCAAGATTAATTACCACTGTCTGACACTATTACCTATTGAAATGTTTTATAAGCCCACAATACAGAGAGTTTCAAAAAGTGTCACAGACCAGCAATTGCTATTACTGAAAACAAGAATATGACAATTGAATATAATGTTGGGGGAGAGGCTGCCCAGGCAGTTTTACCTGGCCCAGCATACACTTCTGCAAGGCAAGATGAAAGCAACACTGACCTTGGCAGCGCTACCTAGGACATCTATTAGGTTGAGGTTTCTTTAAAATGCTTTGGAACACAGAAAATAAAGAGGAATTCTGTTGTCAACAACCAAATGTGCTGCTTCCTGTCACCTTTTCTATTCCCTGACACACACATTTGCATAGCAATTGCCAGAGAAAATCTCTCTTTTCCCTTCTAATTGGATTGAATTGCTCTTAGATCTGTCTTCTAGACCCCAAAAGCAATCACAAGGAGGCAGAACACCTTAAGCTAAAAGATAGAATTATTTAAAATACAAACTGATGCTAATACCAAAGTAGATGTTTCCCTGCCCTCCATCCCTCCCTCCTTTTCTTTTCTTGTGACTTTCTTCAGTTGCAGGCACCTAATTATTTTTTAGTTTGTTTTGGGGTGTCACTCTCTGTATGTCTAACGTTGAATTGTAATAAAGTACAGGTCAGCAGGCACCCCTACATTAGGAGAACTTTGCGATATGTCTTTGTAAGCATTTTAACCCCCTCGTTGAGGCTGTACAAACCCTGGGTTTGGAAAGGAGAAAGGACGAAAGCTGCCTTGATGCAGGGCCAAGTCTGTTCTTGGCAAATTTATGAAGACTTTCTCACTAGGGCTTTCATGTTACTTTCTATGCCTTTTCAACAATCTTTTTCATTCCTTCCCTTTCTCCTCTAGTTCCTCTTTTTCCTCTTCCTTTTATATCATCTCCCTGTTCTTTCTCTCTCTCTTTCTTATTTCTCACTCTCAGATTTCCTTAATAAGTCCTTCCTGCAAGTGGAAAAAAATGATCCGAAGGATCTGGGGAAAAGGAAGAGAAACATGGTGGAAACTTTTGCCTTCTATATCTAGTGGGCCACAACCAACGAATTTTCCCAGCTTCCGCATTTGGCCCGCCCACCTCCATTTGAACAGAAACATCCTCTCCCATTGGCCATGACAGGACGCCATAATGCTGTGGCAACTGCTCATTGGACAAGAGCCCCAATAAGAGAATGAGTATCAATCCTTTGGGTGTGATTCCCCTGGACTCTGTTCAGACTGCAGGACCTCACCCGAGAGCTTTTTGTAGGATAAATTTTATTGGCTTTGCTAAATCTCAAGCCTGACTGGTTCTTCCGTCCTTGCTGCCTCTCACTCCACCTAATCATAATTCTGACCTAACAATTATGAGCACAAGAGCCCCAATAAGAGAATGAGTATCAATCCTTTGGGTGTGATTCCCCTGGACTCTGTTCAGACTGCAGGACCTCACCCGAGAGCTTTTTGTAGGATAAATTTTATTGGCTTTGCTAAATCTCAAGCCTGACTGGTTCTTCCGTCCTTGCTGCCTCTCACTCCACCTAATCATAATTCTGACCTAACAATTATGAGCACGTGTACATTACCCCCTGCCAATCATAATTCTGACCTAACAATTATGAGCACGTGTACATTAGAAGGGTAACTGTATAGTTAATTTTTTCCAAAGTTTTCTTTTTTAAGAATTATTTTATTTAAATTTATTTATTTATTTATTTATTTTTGACCAGAGAGGGACAGAGTGAGAGAGAGAGAGAGAGCAAGAGAGAAAGTGAGAAAGCAAGCTGCCAGGTCCGGGACTTGAACCACAATTGGCCACGTGGGAGTCCAGCACCCTTAACCACCACTCCATCTGCCAGTCCTAACTCTAAAGGTATTTTTAATATTTAAGCTAACTAAATAAACCATGGAGGTGAAGTTTTTTATTCCGATTAAGTTCTATTGGTGAATGATTCTTGAGAGCAGGATGCCCTCCTATCCATTGTTACCCCACTGTACATATATAGAATGGTCCACTGTTCAGGCTTGTTTTATCTGTAAATGTTCTGGACAGGTAGATAGAATGGAACCTGGAGGCTGTACGTCTGTCCTGTTTTTATCAATATCTCCTCACATGTATGTATCTACACCACTTGCACATGCACACACAGACACAGACCTACACAGACGTACCTACACCTTCTTTGTATTGGCTAGTTCTTCATCAGTCCTCTGACCCTACTCATTCTGGTTCTTCTGGCAAAGTAAGAGAGAAACACAGAACAATGGCATGCATCATGCAAGGCTTACCACAATGGGTCACTCAATTCTGCATTAATTACAATACAGGATATATGTAATCCTGTCAGTGTGATAGTGCTCTTTGAGATCCTTTGTAGGTGGCATGAATGCTAACTGGTGGCATCATGGTACATTGAAGCCATGGTATGAGATTATTCATAATTAAAAACAAAAAAGTTCAGGTTGTGTGTTCTTTACAAATATCAGTATCAATTACAAGCCCGAGCTGTGGCCTGTAACCAGTTCTTTGTTCAAATAGTGTACTGCATGAAGATCCCATAAAAGGAAAAGAAAAAAGGAAGAATAGCAATTGCCCTTGTATTTAGAGCATACTGAATTTTTGGGGAAGGGAGAGAATCTATGAAGGAACAAGAAAAGTGAATTCTCGCTTAGAAGGGAGAAGAGTGTTGTACAGGGAGAGCCCCAAATCGCTCTCTCGCAACAAATAAAATGGTACTATTCACAAACCAAGAGTTCAAAAAGAAACAAAGTATAGTAATGAAAAAAATAGAAAGAAAGAAGAAAGGAGAAATAAAGGAGAAAGAAAAAGAAAGAAAGAGAGAGAAAGAAAAAGGGAAGGAAGAAAAGTGGAAGAGTCTATGTTGACAGATGACTCTTAATTGGAGGTTGGAGAAGGCAACTCTTCATTTAATCCAATTATGTATCTTGAAGTCTGAATTAATAAAGGTCTCTGGGGTAACCTGAAGTATTGCAGCACATTTATTCATCCCTAGTTAAAATAATGATCATTGCTCTTTTAACCATTTGAAAGAATGTCAGGAAATCAATTAGAAGAAAGGTTCAGTTTCAAGGAAACTTAATAATTGTATTATGGATCATTTTAATAAAATGAATACATCATATTTCCCTGGGTATAAAAAGAAATACATTTGCTTCAGATAATTACATTTCTCATTTACTCATTCGAAAAAAAAAAATTAATTAATTAAATATTTTTAAATAAAACCAAATTACTACTCCCCTTGAGTTGTGGTTTATAGATCATATTCTACTAGAAAGCTTATTATTATAGACTCCATTATGAAAATGGTAAAAACAATATCTTTCAAAACTAAAAACCAGGAGTTGGTATAATGGCTATGATGCTGGACTCCCATGTAGTCAACAGCAGTTTGAGTCCTGGACCCGGTGGCTTAAACTCACACTGGGCTCATGTGCATGTGTGCCCAAGATCCTGAGAGGAGTATGGAGGAGAAGGGACTGCAGTGTGGCCATCCCCTCTGGGGAATGATTTCTTGCTTTCTCTCTCTGTCTCTGACTTACATTCAAGCACACGTGCCCTATAGCTAAAACCTCTCAAAAAGAAAAAAAAAATGTTTGCTTAGCATCTTTTAAATATACTATTCATTCTTAAGAAAAAAGTATTTTTTAAAAATAGGATAGATTTCTTATTTTGGCTATATTACATTTTATGTATGCTGTAATCGAAATCCAACATTGAAATTTCCAGTGCCTACCGATAAGAGAATTAAACATACCTATTTATGCATAGTCACCAAATATGTATACAACCACAAGGCAAGTGGTTTGTAGCCACACTCTGCTCTCATCATCTACGACACTCTTT
>NW_006160192.1:1029367-1053723 GCF_000334495.1 Tupaia belangeri chinensis | reverse complement strand
TTCCGGACTGTTCTCTGAGTCACTCACCAAGACAAATTTACCGCCCTTGACTACACTGCGAGGATGGACCTAGAAAATATTATGCGCCAAACTTGAGTGTTTTCATCTGGAATCTTGAAGTCACTAATTTCAACTGTAATCTGCACCTAATTTTGCCCATTTATCCATATATTACATTGGTTAATTTATATATTACATTACTCCCATATATTATATGAGTTTCCACATTTCAACCTCCTTGTGAATACTTTTCATCCTCTCTACTCCCTTGAAGCAATGTGCGCTCACAGTAGGTGTTCAATAAGGAATACATTACATATTTGTGTCTGTGAGTCAATGCGCACTTAGGCTAATGGTATTGCCATATACCGTAATTAGAAAATGAAGATGGGGTGCCAGTAGGCGCCATGGAGGTTAAAGTTCTGGATCCCACATAATTGACTGCACTGTTTGAGTCCTAGACCAGGCAGCTTGAAAATCATGCCAAGTGCACGTGCATGTGTGCCCATAATCCAAAGAGGAGAGTGGAGAAGAGGGGATTGTGGGGTAGCAATCCCCTCTTGGGAGTGTTTTCTCATTTTCTTTCCCCTTCTGTTTTCCTGCTCCTGGTTTGCACACACAAACAAAAGACATTTCCTCCACAGACCATAGATAATTGCTTTATTTTTTAATATTTTAAGAATCATGAAAATACAAAGGTCCTTGGGGCCAGCAGTTAGCGTAATGGCTATGTTGCTGGACTCTCATGTAATCGACTGTGGTTCAAGTCCTGGACTCGGTGGCTTAAATTCATGCTGCATGCGTGCGCGTATGTGCCCAAGATCCTGAGAGGAGAATAAAGGAGAAGGGGTTGTGGAATGGCCGTCTCCCCTGGGGGGTGATTTCTCGCTTTCTGTCTCTCTGTTTCTCTCTTCCTGGTGAGCGCACACGCCCTATAGCGAAAACCTCTCCAACAAAAGAGAAAAGAAATACAAAGGTCCTTGCAAAAGTCCATGGAAAACAAATATTATTAAATAACTATGCATGTATTTCAAAACAAATTTGCACCTAAATAAACTCTTAATACCATTTTCTCCACGGTTTTTTTGAAGTACTCTCATAAAAGAGGCTCTATCTAATTATTTCTCTGCTTCAAAATCAATCACATTCTAAGATCCTAAGAAAACATCAGTAACCAGGAAATAGCTCTATTTTTCTTTAAATAATTATTTTTACTTAACTTTATTTATTTTACTTATTTTATTTTGATGAGAGAGAGAGAGAGAGAAAGTGAGAAAGCAAGCCATCAGGTCCAGGATTTGAATGGCAGTCATCCATGTGGGAGTTCAGCACACTTAACAACCACACCACCTACTGGAGCCCTAGAGGAAATAATTCTAACAGACGATCATGCACAGAAAAGAGAGAGAGAGAGAGAGAGAGAGAGAGAGAAGCACTCTCAACAGGACAATTTTGCACTACAATCTCCATCCCTCAGCCCTCCAACCTGTCAGGATCCTGGGACAAGTGTGAGGGCCTAAGGTGTTTCAGGTCTACCAGGCAGGGGACAGTGACAGTGTGTGGCACCGCAGTTCAGCACACCACACACTACTCTATCAAGCTGGACCAGAAGGAAATTTTAAGAAGAACTCACGCCAAGCATGTGTGCATTCATGCCCAAGTTCCCAAGAGGAGAAGGGTTTGCTGTGTGGCCATCCCCCCTGAAGGGTGATTTCTCACTTTCTGTCTGTCTGTCTCTGTCTCTCCAGCGAGCATATCCACTCTATGTCAAAAATCTCTCCAAAAAAAAAAAAAAGAAGAAAAGAAAGCATGTGCAGCATATATACACCTATAAAAAGGAGTTTTTTAACACACCATTTCTTACGGAAACCAATATATCAGGAAAATAAAATGTCAGAGTATATTGCATAATAAAAATTTGTCTGGATTCCTAGATGGAAGTGTTTAAAAGTTTGGAATTTACACCAGATCTTCACCTTGGTACCCTCACAGCTCTCACCCTATGTGTCATTTCCTTCTGGTCATCCTGATTTATATTCTTTGTCATAAAACTGTAACTGTAAGGATAGTGTTTTCCTAAGTTCTGTGAGGCATTCTAGTGAATTATCAATCTAAATGGAGAGAGGCCAGCAGGTGGCATGGTAGTTGAGGGTGCTGGACTCCCACATGACTGACCGCGGATTGAATAACAGACCTGGTGACTTGCTTTCTCATTTTCTCATTCTCTCTCTCTCGTCTTCTCTGTTCAAATTGAAATAAATAAATAAATAAATGGATAAATAAAGTTAAATCAAATAATTCTTAAAAAATAAAAAAGAGTCTAAAGAGAGAATGGAAACCTCTGAATTTGCAGGCAAGCAGAAGTGCAGGTGGTCTGGGAACCAACCCCTGGAGCCTGCAGCCCGAGTCTTCAGAGAAGGGAGTCTCGCAGAGAGCTGTACTCTGCCGGTGAAGGGTGCACTCCCCATGTTGCTTTATCTTCTTGTCCTCCCTTACTTCTTACATGATAATGGAATAAATAACTCAGACAATCTGAATCATAGTCATTTTGTGATAAGGTATGCTGATAACTGTGATTGGAAGCATTGACCATTTATAATAAAAAATTGTCAGCCTGACCTAAGCCACAAAAAAGAAAGAACACATTTCTTTAACTCATAATTCTTGATCTTCCCATTCCTCTATTGAAAAAGAAAAAAATTTTATTTGCTTGATAACCTTCTTCAATGCCCCCAT
Source organism: Tupaia belangeri chinensis (assembly GCF_000334495.1). Classification (NCBI taxonomy): domain Eukaryota; kingdom Metazoa; phylum Chordata; class Mammalia; order Scandentia; family Tupaiidae; genus Tupaia; species Tupaia belangeri. The sequence continues at coordinate 1,050,987 of NW_006160192.1, read as the reverse complement.
AATTATATTTAATTTATTCAGTAAACTTAGCCTCCATTAGAAAATGAACAAAAATTTAATTTTGAATAAATAAGCACATGTCCCATTTTCAGATTTATTGAGGCCATTATCCATGTGCATCACAGGCATTGCTTAAAATGGAGGTGATCAACACCATTTTTAAAACTCTCATTGGCAAATCAGTAAAAGAATACTTTTCTCTGTTGATTAAAATTAATCTAAATGAACAATAATCTAATCTAATGTATAATTTAATTCCATTTTCTTTATGAGTAAACAGCATAACTAACTTTTCATTTCTTATAATTGACCAATAATAACTAATATATACATCACACAAATTCCTTCTGATTCATTTTGCTAATTTTTTTCCTAATATAATTCTTATAAATTTTTCTCCTGACAAGGTCTTTAACTGGTAATCTTTCAAACTGTCTTGTGCATGTATATGATAAGGACACGCACGTAGGTATACACATACCCAATCCGACTCTTTAAACTGTATACCTTCTACATCACTTGAATGCACTTAGGGATTGGGGGGAGGGCAAAATCAATCTAAATTATTGAGGTGACAAAATTCTAAACTAATCCTAATTCTAATACTAAGCTGTTACAGAAACACTAAAAAATATAATAAAACAAAATAGCTGTCCTTTTTAATACCCCAAAGCCTCTGTTTTGAAAGGCAACACATTAGTAATTCTAGATAAGAACACTGTCACCTACCAAGGATTCCTGATGACTAATTTGTGCCTTATTGACATTCTGTAGGCTTTCCTTGTTCCTCAGGGAAATGGTCTTTAAAGGATAGCTAATGAATGGCTTTCTAAAAATTATCCTCCAACATTCCAAACATTTCAGGAACAGTACATTCTTCACCCAATTACTCTGTTACTTGGGCTCTGATGTACAAATGTCTTTATTTTCCATCTCAATAGCAAGCACTTTGTAGTTGTCTTAAAATTTTATGGACATATATGGATAAAGCAAAGACAAAAATACAGAAGTAGTTGTACAATATTTGTGTAATCAGTAATTGTCCACAGGATAATGGACCATCTTTTGAAGAATCTTATGGCCACAAAATTTAAAAAATTATCACTTACAGCAAAGCCAAGCTGGCAGACACTAAATCCAAATATTAGAATCTTTTTTTTTTTAACCACAGTTTTAAAATTACTTTGATTAGTAATCAACAGCAAGGAATAATCATATGTATATACAAAAATGAATGGCATTTTGATATTTCTCTTTTTTATATACTAAACATATTAGTAGCCAGGGCCAACAAATGGCATAGAAATTATGTTACTGGACTTCCACATAGCAGATGGCATTTCGAGTCCTAGATCCAAAGGTTTAAAATTCACATTGAGCATGTGTTTGCATGAGTACATGCTCGAGGTCATAAGAATGAACTGTCATATAAAGTATTGGAAATTTTCAATTAAAGTAAAGCAGGTATCTCAAATCACTACACAAATTTGCACATAGTAATAGCACCAAAACCTTTTCTTTTGCTACTCTATAAGCCATTGTATGTTTGTAATATAATATAAAAGTCCATAATATTCAGGAAGTTCAGTAATTTGAACTGAATTATAAACCATTTTGTTCAGGAAAACAATAAAATTATAAAAAATATTGATCAACAGAAATGCTGTCTCCCATAGGTCCCTGTAAGATCTGTGCTTTTTTAGAGAGATTTTTGCTAGAGGACATATGTGTTTGCTGGAGAGACAAAGAGAAAGTAAGAAATCATCCCCTCATCTCCCAGAGGGGATGGCTATGCTGCAATCCCTTCTCCTCCATTCTTCTCTCAGGATTTTGAGCATGCATGCACACGTGCCTGATGTGAGTTTCAAGCCACCAGGTCCAAGACTCAAACCAGGGTCAGCCACGTGGAAGTCTAACGCCTTAACCACTACACCATCTCCTGGCCCCAAGACTTGTTCTATTGAGTTGTTGGAAAAGTTATGACATATTTTTGCATAGAAGAATATAGTACTTAAAAAACTATCCTATATGAATCCACTTCTACCATACTAGGTCAAAATAATGACATGGTTTTGCGCATATACACACAAATACAAAGTTTCAATATATACTAATTACTTTTCTAAAATACTTCACACCTAGGGACTGTGGTGTATAAGAGTTCCTAATGCAGTTCAACTAACGCTAAGACAACTGGTTTCTCAAAAGTATTGTGTGTGTGATAATAGAAAATTCATTGAAGTAACTAATGCAAAGTAAAGAGCAACTCCACGCCAAAAAAATAAATAAATAAAAAAACAAGGACTAGAGACCCTAATGCAACAATTCCTTTGACAGAATAATCCAGAGAGGAAGGATCGTTATCATTGCAACACTGTGCTCTTCATACATATTTTATGAACTAAGTTTTTCACATACTTTAGAGGTTAGCAGTACATTACATTTTTGTCTGCTGCTTGATTTAACAGAATGCTGTGCCCTAAAGGCATTTATTAAAACCAGAGGAGAAAAAAAAAAAAAAAAAGTGCCCTAAAGGCCTGTATTAAAACCAGAGGAGAAAAAAAAAAAAAAAAAGAAACTGTGATTACTGTTAACCTCTGCCTGTAACTTATAAAGGCTCTCATAAAACAAGTATCAAAGTGCACTCCAATCACAAAGTGAAATACGAGCTCTTCTGTCACTTACCACTCGGTTATTTAGCATTCAAATATTAACATTAAATAGGTCTGTACCAGCTTAAACTGTGATGTCTATGCTCCAATTTTCAACTTTCAGAGTCCAAATACATTAATATTTTATAAGGACTGAAACTTATAAAGGTTTATCTTTTAACAAATACTAAGGTGTTTTTTAATCTTTCTTTCTTTCTTTCTTTCTTTTTTTTTTTTAACTAAATGTGTTAGCATCCACTGGATGTAAACTGCTGTGCAATGCAGACTCTCCAAATATCACCAACGCAACCTCTGTTGGTAAGACAATTTTGAGTTTTTTACACACTGTGGTAAAGAACATTAGTCTGACAGAGATTTCTGTGTCTCAGAATGAAAAAGGCAAAGTCAGAATTTATTGAGAATCTGAAGTTTGATTTCAGCTCGGTCTTTCGGTGTGGGAAAATTGATTAAGATTGTGTGCAGATCATAATAGCACAGTTTGGAATTGCTAGAAATCACAGGGTAAAGATTTTGCAACCAACGTTTGGCAACATTTCAGACTTAAACTGTGTGTACTTGCTATTGCATAATTGATAGTCTTTCGGGACCCTTAGCAAAATTCTCCTGAAATAGTAAAGTTATGCAAATGAATGCATAACTGAGTAAGTTTATGCTAATGAAGGCAATAAACTAGTTAACTCAGTTAACTAGATCATAAACTACCTTGGGGTGAGCAGTTTTGATTATCAGTGTCTTACTAGTTGTTGAAGAAAGTAGCGAAAATAATGCAATACCAAGTCTATGTCTTCATAGAAGTTTCTCTAAAATTATAAGCATAAAAAACACCTAGGTATAATCAATTTAAATAGGTATGTGATGTGAAAATGGAGACCTACACAAGAGGCAGGGGTTTATGATATTCAAAATAAATACAAATAAGAAAAACATTGAAATGATATTTGATAACAAATGATTTGGGGCTTTTAAAAATAGAATCTGAGAACCAGCAGATGGAATAATGGTTATGTCTCTGGACTCCCATGTAGTCCACCACATTTCAAGTCCAGGACCCAGTGGCTTAAAGCTCATGCCAGGCACGTGTGCATGTGTGCCCAAGATCCCAAGAGGAGAATGGAGGAGAAGGGATTGTGACATGACCATCTACCCTCTGGGATAATTTCTTCTTTCTGTCTCACTGTCTCTCTGGCAAGCACACAGGCCCTGTAGCAAAAATAAACCTCTCTAATAAAAATAAAAACAGATTCTGACTGTATGACATGCTAGAACACGTATCCTACGGAACCTATCGATTGCAGAAAATGATGGCTGAAATGTCCTGGGGTACTGAAGTGGTAGGAGAATAGGAGGGTCAGAGGTGAAATTCACCGGCAATAGTTAATAAAGGAACTGAATCTTTTTTTTTTTTCTTCTTTTTTAGAAAGTTTTTTGCTATAGGACACGTGCACTTGCCAGAGAGACAGAGAGACAGAAAGAGAGAAATCACCCCCCAGGGGGTGGCCGCTTTGCAATCCCTTCTCCTCCATTCTCCTCTTGGGATCTTGGGCACGCACGCATACTCGCCCGGTGTGAGTTTAAGCCACCGGGTCTGGGACTCGAACCGTGGTCGACTACATGGTAGTCCAGCGACATAGCCATTACACTAACTGCTGGTCCCAGAGGAAGTGAATCTTAAACAGAGTTTTGGAAGTAAAATGTGGAAGATGATGCCTTAAAAGTACAGAGTAAATCACATGTAACATAGGATGCAAAGTTTTTCTGCAAAAAGGACAGGGCAAGCATCAGAGTAGAGCCGAAAGATTCATTTGAGAAATGGGGGAAGACAAACAAGAGATTGATATTTTGAAGTACTTATGTAGACATTTTAACCCAGATGGGTTTTTTTAACTGGTAGAGGTCTCGCAGGGCCTAACAGAGCAAATGCTGTGGAGGAAAGTAGAAATCTTCTCAGGCTTCCTCCCTGCCCACCCACTTAGGAAGACTTCTGCTGAAGATCGCAGAGCTCAGATAAGGTATGAGCAAGTCAAGGCAGGATAGGAGAAATGGCTGTTTTTAATTATTTTTTTTAAAGGAATGAAAATGTTCATAGAAGAGGGGAAAAAGATTTTGACAGGAAAAGAATTATTGACAGAGAGAGAGGAAAGAAAGATGTCTTCATCACATCAGATTTCCGTAACACAATGCATATACCAAATGGCTCACAGACAATGGAAATGCATCTCCCACAGCTCTGGAAGTTGGAAGTCTGAGATCAGGTAACCATGTGGTCAGGCTCTGGCAAAGGCTCTCTAACTGGATCACAAATGGCCATTTTCATATTGAATTCTCACACAGCAATGAACAGAAAGAGAGGAAAGCAAGATCTGCTGTGTCTTTTTTTATTTTAAAGAATTTTAAATTTTATTTATCTTTATTTTTTTAATTTGCCGTAGAGCATGCATACACACCAGAGAGAGACAGAGAAAAAAGGATAGAAAGACAGAGGAAGAGAGGGAAAGTGAGAAAGCAAGCAGCTTTCTATCAGGACACAAATTCCATCCATGAAGGCTCAAGACCTAATTATTTCCCAAACATCTTATTGCCTAAGAACATTGTATTGGGCATTAGGAATTTAACATATAAATTTTAAGAACACACAAACACTCATTCTATAGCAAAAGGGAAAGAAAATGGGGAAAATAGAGAGAGGGAAAAATAGGAGCTGAGAGAGAGAGAGAGGAGGTTAAAATTTCAGAAACCATGTTAAAAAGCCTCTACTATGTCAAACATGACTTAGGGAGAGATGTCTAATTATAATTTCAGTCATTCTGAGTATATAATATCTACATAGTGTGTTTATCCCTACCCTAACCCCAGGCATACACGATGGATGCCTCAGAATGTGAAATCAAGCATTAAAGAAGAAACAATTTCCATGTAACAACTGGACAAGAAAAATCCAGTCAACTCTATTGATTACATTAAGGGACACAGGGTTCTCTACTAAAACAAAACATAATATTCTCCAAGGCTTGGACAAAGAAGAGCTTCTGAAAAGGTGTTTCTAAATGAGAAAGTTGGGGGAGAAGGAAAAGAATCAATATTGAGTGTACATAGTAACCAAACACTTACTGTTTTGTTTCATTTTACTATTATCACAGTGCCATAAAATGAATATCACTTTCCCACACTACAAATGAGAAAACTAGAATCATTAGTCTATAGCCACTGCATTGTGTAACCCCAACTTTTCTCACATTGTTGAACTTCTCATAGAGACCAATCCTTGTAATAGAACCAAGACACGGGAATGACCATCACTCTCCTTTTGAGTCTTTAATTTATTACCCTCAACCTCTGAGAATTTGTCAACTGCCTGAGCATATGTGTCTTACCTTCAGGCAACTTCTCTCACTAAAAGCCACGAATAACAGATGAAAAAGAGGGAATCAGTGGATATCAGGAAATAAGTTTTAGTTTGGAGGAAGAAAAATCACTTCCAGTATCTGTCTCCAAGCTTCCTCAGGACGCCCTCCTCCCCTACATAAGCCTCCAGGTAGCTGTTATACCCTGAGCTGGCAGAACACGGCAAGGTGGTGCTCATCAGAGCACTGATAACTCTTCAAAGTGAAAAAGAAAAGCTCAGGAGAAGAAAATATAGAAGTCAACTGAACTACAGTCTGAAGAAAGATTGTGCTGACAAGGAGTTCTAGAAAGTGAAAAACTCCACTATTGATCACAAATCAAAGGGTATTAGAATAGGGCAGAAGGAACACTCAATTTCCATAATGTAATGGAGCCATGGATAAAACCGACAGACATATGCACATTAGTGGGACTGATACTCATTATGAGAAAAAAGTAAAGGTCACACTTTCTGAATTTAGTCATAATCCAATTTATCATCTATGTAAATAACACAAGTAAATGCATAAATTAAGTGCAGGACATTTGTTATACACACACACACACACACACACACATATGCACGAGAGAATGATCCGTAGTTCCTTAAAAGTCACCTATTAGCATTGCTCTATGGTATCTTCTATTCCTTCAAGTAGGAAAAGCCACATGTATTTAAGAAAACGGGGTCAGGGTGGAGGGGCAGCATGCTTGAAACATAAGGAATAAATGGAAAATACCTTATTTTCGAAGATAAATATATCACACAGGGCTTTGTGGGCTATTGTAAGGATTTTAGACTTTATCATAAGAGCAGTAGAAAGACACTGTAGAGTTTTTTTTTTTTTTTTTTGAGAGATTTTCACTGTAGGGCGCATGCGCTCGCCAGACAGACAGAGAGAGACATAGAGACAGAAAGCGAGAAATCACCCCCCAGGGGGGATGGTCACGCCGCAATCCCTTCTCCTCCATTCTCCTCTCGGGATCTTGGGCACGCACGCACACGTGCCCGGCGTGAGTTTTAAGCCACCGGGTCTGGGACATGAACCACGGTCGACTACATGGGAGTCCAGCGACATAGCCATTACGCTAACTGCTGGTTCCCAGACACTGTAGAGTTTTAATCACAAAAGTAACAACATTAGGTTTGCTCTTGGAAAGATCATTCTGGCTGCTCTATGAGTAATGAATTGAAAAAGAAGATAAAATTATGGTCTTGTGGGAAGCATTTAAGGGACAATTTCAGAAAGCCAGAGAAAGGTGACTTTGGCTTGAACCAGAAATGTGTCGGTGGAGATGGAGAGAAAATAGGAACTGAAAAAATTCAGTTAACAGTTGCAATTCACTAGATTTGCTGGTTTCAAGAATGTATATAATTCAAATACTAAGAATGGACTCTGGGCTTGACCTGAGTAATGGGATGATGGTGCTGCAATAGCTAAGTAAGAAAATACTGAGACAAGGTCATTAGCTCAGTTTTGAGGATATTGAGTTTGACGTACTTGAAAATCATCCAAGTGCAATATAATGTAGGTAGATTAATGAGATGTTATATTCAGAGAGGAGGTAGAAGCTAGAGACAGGAACTTGGAAGCCACCATCAGGTAAACAGAAATTGAACTCAGTAAGTGGAGAGAGAACTCAGGGACTCATACATCTGGGAAAATCCAACACTCGGATTTTGGGTAGAGATTTTCAGCAAAGGTAATCATGAAAGAGGATTTAGAGGCATAATAAAAGGGAAAATAAGGATTACTGAAATTACTGGGCATTTTTCTCATGCCTTTTTCTCAAGCCACCGGTCCGGGACGCGAACCGTGGTCAACTATGTGGGAGTCCAGTGACATAGCCATTACGCTAACTGCTGGTCCCCAAAATCTCTCTTTAAAAAAAAAATCAATTAGGCTTCACTAGAGATCTTCAAGGAGAGTATCTAATATTGTGAATAAGAGCCATAATATTGGCATCAGCACTGGACTGCCAGTAATCAAATCCCAGCTGGGCTGTTTACTAGCGTTAAGAACTGGCGAAGTAGGTAAACCACTCCCTGCTTCTATTTTCTTACCCACAGAATGCTAACAACGATAGTTATCTACCTCACTAGAGTCTTGAAGAGATTTAAGAAGATAACATAGGTAATGGAAATATTTATAAAGTTAATACCTGTAAAGCACTGAAAACAGTTCTACCTTAAGTAAGCTCTAGAAAAGCACAACCTTCAATTATCTACATGTGTGAGCAAGTAAGGCTGTGGCAAGATATAAGGTCCTCTTTCCTCGGGTATAGTAGAGAAAGAACAATGAGTTTTCCCCTTTATTATTTTTCTTTGAAGCATAGCCAAGTCTTGTGTTCAGGTGTAAGCTCCTTATTAACTTAAAGGGAAGTTTTTAGTTGCGTTAAGATTCATTGATACAATTGGAAAAAACTCACTGAGTTCTTTGACCAGAGGGTTAGACATATAAAGAAATTAAACTAGACATCCTTAGAAAGAGATTGGGAAGTGTCTATTGCTTGGATAGCCAGAAGAGAGTTACACGACCTGGATAGACACTGAGATCCCTGAAAACCTGAGAAACAGAGATAGGTTCTATGATAGTCATGGTTTTGCCTTAGATGCATGCCATAGCCCAGATGAAGAGAGTTGTTGAACATCTTAGAGATGGAACACCATCAGCAGTCAATAGCAGTTGCCCATCTGACCAAAGATACATGCCTCACCTGCCCAAATCTGCCATGTCTATGGCCAGATAGGAGCGTATAAACGCTCACACATCTCAGAAGGTTGATGTCCAACTGTGACAATGGTGATAAAATAACCCATGAGTAACTACTAAAATAAATATATCTTGTCTCTTACTTTGTAAGTCATATACTTAGGGAAAAAGAGAAAGAAACTGACTATTGGGACCAGCAATTGGAGTAATGCCTATGTCGCTGGACTACCACGTAATCGACCGTGGTTTGAGTCCCGGGCCCAGTGGCTTAAACTCACACTGGGCATGTGTGCATGCGTGCTCAAGATCCCAAGAGGAGAATAGAGAAGGGATTGCGGTGTGGTCATCCCCCCCAGGGGGTGATTTTTCACTTTCTATCTCTCTGTCTCTCTCTGTCTTTCTGGCGAGCACACACGTCCTATAGCAAAAACCTCTCCAAAAAAAAAGGAAAGAAACTGACTATCCAAAAGCGTATACCATTGCACTATTTTCATCCAACTCAATATGTCAATAATTAATGTGGCTGTTGCCATCTGGGGCACATAAACCCCTAGCCAACGAAGGTATAGAAAAATTCGATACTAAGTTATATAGGATATCCTACCAACACTGCTGTTGGGGACTTAGATTTGGCTTTAATTTTACTTAGAAAAACTATCTTTACATAGTGTTTATAATATCTGAATTTTGTGGAGTAAGTTACAACAAATAAGTGTTCCATTATGAATGTGAAGTACATCATTGCATTGATCTACTTGAGGTTGTTCTAACCTTGCTCTAAACTACTTGGATGTTGACCGTTCTCCAATCCTTTTAGAAACAGCACCTAAGGACTTACTGAGCTTTTTGAAAATGGTGCAATGTCATACACTTTATAGTAGTGCATTCCTTTTTCTTTTTACCTAAGTATGTGACACACAAAACAAGAGACGAGCTATATTTGTTTTAGTAATTAGCTATGTGTTATAAATTGAAGTTGGTATGGAAATCACTTTGCTAAGGAACAAAACTATAATATACAGTCTGGTACCCATACTGAGCTTTAGGAAATATAGATTTAAAAACAAACTAAACAGAGAGATAAATACACAGGTAATATGTCTCCAGAGGCTATTTTGAGGAAAGAAAGTGCCGTGATGCATGAACATGAGTATCTGGTCCCTATGTCAGGTTTGACCCTGTGGTAAAGATGAATCCATCAGATCCACTCAGATACTAGCACCAGCTATGAAAGATAGCTGAGCCATTGCCTTTGCACCATGGTACGCTTCCCTATAAGCTTTGCAGGAAGAATAGTAATAGTTTGTAAGTAATACTATCCAGGTGACCGATGTAGTTATACTTCTGATGACAAATGCATAAATTGGACAATTAATGTGTAGATGTGTTATAATAGAGCCAGAAAGATTAAAAATATCTGTAAAGGTCTAAAATGACAAAAGCAAGAACTAAACTCCCCTTCCTCAAAAAGTGACCACTGCAAGAATTTTGTCAAATACTTTTTCTCTCATATTCAGATCACTAGTTAATCTGAATATGAGAGAAAAGTGGCTCATTTGGCAGTAGGAATGCAACACTCCAAAGGTAAGAACACCATAGAAGCATGTTCTGATGTGTTGGATCAGTTTGCAAGAGAAAGCCAGTTGAAATTCCCAGTACAAATTGCTAATTGAGGAAAATCTGCAATCCTAAAATATAAGTGAAATCTCAGCTTTCTTTCTTTAAGAACAATTTTTGCTATAGGGCACATGTGCTTTCTGGAGAGACAGAAAGAGAGAAAGTGAGACATCACCCTCCATGGTGGATGGCCATGCAATCCCTTCTCCTCCACGCTCCTCTTGGGATTTTGGGCATGCACACGCACGTGCCCAGAATGAGTTTTAAGAAACCAGGTCCGGAACATATACCATGGTCCACTACCAAGTGGGAGTCCAGTGACATAACCATTATGCCATCTCCTGGCCCCAAATTTCAGCTTTAGTTGACAATGTTGAAACATATTTCAGAAGACAAGATGTCCAGCTAGGACAGAGTCTTAAGTCACTGGAATCAAACATATTAAAGTTGTGGGACTCATGAAACAGCAAAGTGCTGGTGGGAAATTTAAGTAAGACTGCTTTTACCACCATTCCATGGAATCTTCCATGAATGAATGCACTTTGCAACTGACTCAGGAAAGTTAAAATTCAAAGCTAATGGTGAGTGATTTTTCAAAGTTAAAGTAGACCATAAAGCCTAAGCGTTTATTTTAATTATCATGCATGACTAATATTTAAAAAGTGAATTTAAGGTGTACAAGAACAAGAAAATGTCTATTTAGACCAAAAAAATCTCAATGTCCTTACATAGTTTCTTTATAAGAGTTGCATCACTTATTAAACTGAACACTGACCTCCTGTACCGTCTCAAAAATATTTGATATTTTTTGTCTGTGTTTCATCCTCTTAGTATTGCAATAATGCTAATATTTTATGCTAATTTTTGCTGAAGTTCTATTAGAAAACCCAAGTCATATTTGAAAGGTTAGAATAATACCTTTTGGAAATCTAATTATATAATTATTGAGAACATTCACTCTATTTCCATGTCTCCATTTTTAGAAGAATTCTAAAGAAAAAAAATCTTTTCTACTAATCCCTTCTCTAATCATCACACCATTATACTTAGCACACAGTTTTTCCCCTGCTTGAAATAAAGAATTATACGATCAGTCCCCAAGTCCTAATAAAATACTCTTTTGTTCTTAAAGAGTGTTAAAAAGGCAAAACCCAGCAGCTTGTACCTGACCAAGGAGAAAATAAGAAATCTTTTTCCTTGCTCCTCTCACACTCCTCTCGCTGTCCACTGTACCACTTAGACCACCACTTGCTTCGCATGCACCTCTCAGGCTGAAATACAGAGCTTTACGTTTTCTGATCCATCCCTACTCTTCAGGAGATTTCAGTGGCAACAACTGTGGTTGAGAAACTTTCTACAGAATAAGATTTCCAAATGTCTGACCTTATCTTCTTGTCCTTTGTGCTAATGCAGTTAGCATGAAAGTCAAGTGGTTTGGTTTCTGGGTCAAGATGGTATAGATGATATAGATATATAGATATAGATATTTTTGTATATCTATAGACATATACATATTTTATTTATTATTATTTGATTTTATATAGGGCATATGTGCTCACCAGAGAGAGAGAGACAGGCAAAGTGAGAAAGTAAGCCTCCAAGTCCAGGACTAGAACCACAGTCAGCCATATGGGAGTCCAACGCCTTCATCCCCAACCACCTGCTCCCTCCAAAATGGTATATTTTGAAATCTCCCTCTTCTTGTATAAACCCTCCAAAATAATAAATAATAAAAATGTCTTTAAATATTTTTAAATATCTAACTATACTTGAAAGGAGAAAAGGAAAATCTGTGCTTTAAGATCAAGATCTCCCCATTATCCTAGAGAGAGGAGAAGTGAGAGAAGAAGGGAAGGGCAGAGAAGAGCATAAAGAGGCAGTGACAGCTTGAGAAAAGAGAGAAGAAAGAAAAGCTAGCCCTAAGACGGCCTCACACAGACATTGCTCTATTCAAGGTGCTCAAAGAAGAAATCTCCTCTGGAAGAAAAGCTCATAAAATAGAATACAAATAAAGCTTATGGGAAACACTAACATCATAAAAATTGGTACTCAAAATCTACAAATAAGAGGTTTGTGCATCTCAGAAAATTGAGATGAAAGAAATCTGTAGGGCCATCTACTGCAGAGTCTAGTGGTTAAGGGAGCTGGATCCCACTTGGTCAACCGTGGTTCAAATCCTGGCCTCAGAACTTGAAAAACACATTGTATGCTTACATGTGTGGTCCCAATCCCCACAGGATGGAAAAATGGAGATCATGCCCCACTGGGTAGTGTTTCTCTCTCTCGTCTGTCTTTCTGTCTGTCTCTCCCAAGTGAGCACAGGCACCCACTGGCAGTTAAAAAAAAGTTTAATATACCATATCTTTGAAAATATTGATAAAGGTGTTAGTGGCATCCACAGATAAAATGGTAAGCTGTAAGATACAAAAAGACAATTATCAAATAAGTAGAGTCGGGTATTTATAAAGACCTAAAATGAGATCTTAGAGAGAAAGAAAAGAAAGCATATTAACATTTCAAAAGAAATAATAGGTAAGCGAAATAGTAGAGTTGATAAATCCAAGGAAGCTAAAAAATAGAAAAACCGAAACAATAGAAGCTCAGAGACCAGATGAGAAAGATAGAAAGCATTAAAAAAAATTCAAGAAACACAGAAATAGATCAAATAATTCTACAATCAGTTGAAATATCAAAAAGTCAAACATAGTTATCTTTTTCAAAATGTAAATTAAAGATGATACTACCCCAAACCCACTTTGGAAGAACTACTAAATAATATACTTTATGAAAAAAAAAAAAAACTAAGAACCCAGAAGGAAGTTGTATGATGCAAAAATCACAAAACATAGTAGGACTTCTTTTTAAATTAATTAATTTAAATACTTTAATATACAATCTTTTATTGCCAATGGGAACAAAATTAAGTTGTCTGGCTTCAAAATTGTGAAATTGTTAAAATTCACAATGATTTTACCCTAGAACATGGTGGTTGAATTATTAATGTTTTAAAAACTTGCCTGTTTGATAAAGAATCATATTTTCAAGGATCAATGGACATTTACTTTTTAAAAATTTTATTTCAAGTTCTTTTATACATTAAATCACATTATTTAGCTTGCAAAGTGAATATTCCAACATGAGTACATTTCTCCCCGGTCCAGTTGATAATAGTATAAAGTTATCTTCAACAGATAATACCCCATTTCTTTGTCCCAGTAATGCTATGCCTCTCTATTTGTCTCCTTAATGTCCTTCCTCAGACTCTACTCCTTCACCCATCCTCTTCCCACCCTATATCTTGTATTTGCAACCTTTTACTGTGTTTCTCTATCCTTTAGTCATTCAGTTTCAGGCATCCAGTGCGGACACTCAGTATATGTTAAGTGGAGACATACAATGTCTCTCCTTCATAGCCTGGCTTGCTTCACTCAGCAGTAAATCTTCCATATTCATCCACCTTCTGTCAAAAGCCTCGGTCTTGATTTTTATGGCTGAGTAGTATTCCATAGAGTGTATGTGCCACAGTTTTTCAATCCATTTATCTGTTTATAACCTCTAGCATGACTTCATCTAGAAGTGGGTGTAAGACTTGTTTTGTAGTTCCCTGCATATGGATAAATTTGAAGTATAACCCATAATCTGTTTTCTGGTCTCTGCAGATAGATTAAATCAATTCTTCCTGTCAGTACAACACACAAGGTGTTAACTCATGGAGCAAGTACTCTCTATAAGATAAGAAGCTAAAGATATGAACCTCCTTCTAGTCTAGGGTGATGCAGGGAATAGCATCATGTTTCTGTCACCTTGATCACCTGGTGTCTAATAAGTTGTGCTATGGCAAATGCCAAAGCCTGTCAGTTGAATATTTGGAAATGTGGGAAATTTTAATTAAATGCCTAAAATATGCATGCTACAAAGACAAATCAATCTTTCTGTAATGTACAGTAGATGGTCTAAACATTCCAACTACATTGATTTTATTTTCTTCCGTTATTTTCTATTCATCTGTAAGAATTCACTTATTTCATTTTTTCTGATTCTTTATTTGTCAGTAAGTCCTTTCAGAGGTAATAAAAGAAGTACATGTTTATTGCAGACTTAAGTACCAGATATTTATTTCTTAAGAAAATTGATAATAAAGGCATGACTTACTTAAATATTTGTCTGTATTTTCCAGCTCTTACTGGGTATCATAGCCATATAACTGACTGGGTGAAAATGACTGACCCAGTGGGATGTGTCAAAAGATACATGCTGCTAGAGAAAATCAGTACCTACTTCAAAAGCTAATTGTGATTTTTAAGAAAAGTATCCTAACAGGGAGCAATTTAATAGAAGTTGCTACAGAGGGCATACTTCCATAGCACACTGTAAAAAAATTATTACTTTTCACTTTGATCAAGTGACTGTTCTTTAAATTTTATTTTGCCCATTTTCACTGTTTTCTTACTTATATAAAAAAATTCACAGTATAACTATAAATGATTGACTCTATTAGTGGACAACTAGAAATCCTTGAAGTGTATACCTGTTCTAGTCCCTATATTAAAATTCTTAGCCCAGGGTTCTAAATGGTTTGTTCAGTTCTCCCAAATGTCTTTCTTCTGTCATCTACTTATTATCACATTCTTTGTATCTTTCCATTTACCTGGTTTCTTGAATTTCTGAGTTATTCCAGGACCTTAATGGGTAAATCAACTGGCATTTGTTGACACCCCTCTCATTGTATGTTCTTATATGTCATCCTCTTCCACTGTCAGTTATTTCCCACCCAAATGTTCACTACACTCTCCAGAAATGTGGTGTGGTCCTGCCAACACTCCCATTGTTATCTGTTCCCTGCCCTGCTCTTTGCTCTGTGCATGTGGATTTTTGGAGGGATTTGCAAAGGAGCAGAGACAAACGTGTGTCCATCATTTAAAACCTAGTCAATTACTTTTTTATAAAATAAACATACTTATTTTTAACATTAAAATAATAATGTTAAAATTATAGTGCTACTAGATGCAAACTTAAGAGGTCATTAATAATAGGGGAACCAGCAGTTAGCATGATGGCTATGTCGCTGGACTCCCACGTAGTCGACCACAGTTCGCGTCCTGGACCCGGTGGCTTAAAACTCACGCTGGGCGCGTGTGCGTGCGTGCCCAAGATCCCGAGAGGAGAATGGAGGAGAAGGGATTGCGGCGTGACCATCCCCTCTGGGGGGTGATTTCTCGCTTTCTGTCTCTCTGTCTCTCTGTCTGGCGAGCGCACGTGCCCTATAGCGAAAAATCTCTCCAAAAAAGAAAAAAAGAGGTCATTAATAATAAACTATTACAGTATCAAAAATGTTAGAAACCCTTGTCTAAGAATCCAGCCAAATAATGTTTTAAATCATGTATCCTAACCTGTTTTAAAGTAGCCATTTACCCCAGCAGATAAATACTTAAATCTTCTACAAGAAGTTTTTCTGTTGAAATCTATTTCCTTTCATTCCATTATCAGATTTCTTACACACACTAAACTGACCGTTTTAGTTGGGGTATCAAGGTATTCTTTCAACAACTAGATTAGGAGTTTCAAACTCGTGTCCTGTGGACCTAACCAATATTTAGTATTTGTTTGATTTGTGTGTAACTGAAGTTGAGCACGCATTTTGGGGAAGCTTTTTTTGCCCTGTTTATGACAGGATATAGACTCCTGATCACCTCAGCCCCTCCCATATGATGTATGTAGGTATGACACACACGTGTATGATGGACTTAACGTATATTCTCTTCTCCGACCCTATAGGTAATTTGAGTTGACAACCACTGTGTGAACTTCTCAGCAAACGGAAGCCAGAGCCTTTCCAACAACCCCAGCTCTAGCAGTGATAGAAAAATTGCTCAGCCTCTGCATTACAAAGAAATCTGAAAGGATGCCTGCCTTTTATAGACTCTAACAAGGTATAAAAGAAAAATATGGTTTCAGTAAATCACAACACAGTTGCTTTTTATGAGTACTGTCATCATTTTCAGAAGAACACAGAATACTTTGTTTTTAATCCAAATTAGTTGATGCATCAGCTTCAAATATTTAGATATAAGGGAAATACTCAATTTCGTTTGGGGAGAAACCTGAGAGTTTCAGTTAAAAATTGATGCCTTCACCTTGAAATGTCTGCCATCTTGACTTGCAGCAGGGGTGGGGTAGGGGAGGCAGTGCTCTGAGGAAAAGCCTGGCTAACGGAGCAGAGCCCAGTGAACAACCCAGCTCAAGTTTTATGAGTTCTTAATGGCTTGAATCACTTGTAGGTGTTTTTAATACCTGCTGTCAGTTTGGAAGCGTTTCTCTCTCAGCAACTGGATAAGGGCAATAAACTTGTCAAGCAGGCGACTAACTATTCAATCTATTATTAAAAACATAAAATCCAAAGAAATGGAAAAGCTGGTTATGTCTCTAGTTTCTTCTCACTGACACTTTTCAGCTGTAATATCTTCTAAAGTACTTCTTGAAGTGTATTCTGTTATTAAGGGAATTATCAGAGAATAAATTATGTGGTAATAAGCTGGTGCTCCTTCTAAACAACAAAATGGGACAATAAATATGAGATGTTTGCATTATGTGCTTTTAATAACCATTGGTTAAGCACATTTTAATTAAGGAAAAGCTTAACAGAAATCACTTATGATAAGGAAATGTGTCTGACCCTTTCTTTCCAGAAAAAAAAAATGCAACAATAACTTTAGATTTTTGTTTCTGGAGGGAATGAATAAGTCCTTTGGACACACAATTTTCATTTCCAGACTTAAGTTTTACTTTATTGCTCCTGAAATAAATGTTCAACTCTTACTTTATATACTAACATATATTTTTTAAGTAATTGCTATCTACTGAGTAACAGAATAGTGGCTGGTGAAGTTGTAAGAGTCATAATAAGACCTCTCTGTGGTTTATTCAGGCTATATTGAGGAAGGCTATACAATATATAGAGCTAACATTTTTGAAAGACAGCAACACAACAGAGGTAAGAACTATACAGTTTTTAAATAAAACTTAGAGCTCCAAAAATCACTAATAAGAAAATTTTCAATCTCTTGTTTGGAAGAGCTTTGAGCTGATAAATTTGATCAAAATTGCTATCATTGTCATGTCAACTATTTCAGTATGAATCATCAGCTTATTTATTTTGACAAATAATCCATCAGTTTGATTATTATCCCTTAGTTTTAACAGGTTTATTGAAGGGCCACAATTCGATAGATTATATCATGAAATAATTCAATTTTACATTTGCTTTAGGATTTACAAAGTAGCAGCCTATAAACCTAAGTGGTATTGGCAAAAATATTGAATTTGCATCTAGGTGACACATACATGATTTTTTCTCCACAGATATCATACTTCCCATCATAGGCAGAATTCAAAGATGCCCCCAAGATTCTTGTGTATGGGGACACATCCTTGTACAACACCTTCCTCTTAAGTATGGTTGGGACCTGTGAATATGATAGATGGGATTCCCATGATTATGTTATGATAGATGGCAAAGGTGAAAGGACTGTTGCAGATGTAATCAGGTTTCCTTATCAGTTGGCTTTGAGCTATTTTAAGGGACTTGTTCCTGGATGGGCCTGACCTAATCAGCTGTGTTCTTTATAGGAGGGTCTTGGTCCTATCTGAAGCAGCAGACATGGTGTACCGCTGGTCTTGCAGGAACAGTTATTCTGTTAACTGTACATGGAGAGGAACAACAGCTAAGTGCTCGTGTTCTACAACTGTAAGGAACTGAATTCTATCAAAATGTGACTAAGTTTGTACTAGATCCTGGGCTTCAAGAGATAATACTGAAGCTAATGAATTGATTGGAGCATTGTGAAACCCTGAGCAGAGGACACAGCTCCTTGGTATTTACCCAAAGAACAGGAAAATAGTCAGGAAGATACTTGCACATCCATGTTTAATGTGGCATTATTCACAATTGCTAAGACATGTAATCAACGTAAGAGCCCAAACACTGATGACTGGATTTTTAAAATGTGGCACATATACATTATGAAATACTACACAGCAAATGGTGAGACTTTGTGATTCCCCAGGAAAATGGATGAATATGGAAGAGTTAATGCTAAGTAAAATAAGTCAGACTAAGAATGATAAACACTGTATATCCCATCCCTCCTCAATATATACTGAATATGTGTACTCTGTAGTAGAAACTGAAACATTCAAAGTCATAGTAACAGGGAGAATAGATGTAGGTAGCAGAGACCGTATTGG
This sequence comes from Tupaia belangeri chinensis, assembly GCF_000334495.1. Taxonomy (NCBI): domain Eukaryota; kingdom Metazoa; phylum Chordata; class Mammalia; order Scandentia; family Tupaiidae; genus Tupaia; species Tupaia belangeri. Next base: position 1,032,359 of record NW_006160192.1, on the reverse strand, counting down.
AGGAGGGCTGGAGAGTGGAAGCGGGTAGGAGAGGCTCAGCAAAAACACACTTTACAGACCAAGAATGTAAGATTCTTTGTTCAAAACAACGTATGTGATCATTTCTTTGATTTGATTATCACACATTGCATGCATGCTTTGAAAATCATATTGTAATCATAAAGTTGTGCAACAATTAACTATAAACAAGAAGTGATAGACTAAAATAAAATTGGAGAAGAAATTATTGAGGGATTTCCTTACTGTTTTCTACGGTAGCTGTCTTAATTTATATTCCCACCAACAATGGGTGCCAGCAGGGTTGGGGTCTGATAAGCCATCTTCTGGGTTATAGAGTGCAATCATCTTATATCCTCACATTGTAAAAAGAGAGCTAAACAGCTCTCTGGCATCTCTTATAATCCCATTTGTGAAGGCTTCCCACTCATGACTTAATGACCTCCAAAACACACCATCTCCTATCATCTTATTTAGGCTTAGGATTTTAACATACACATTTGGGGAAGAGGGGCTTATATATCATCCTGTTCCTGAAACCCCAAATTTATGTCCTTCATGGAAGTAAAGTACATTCACTCCATTCCAACAACCCACCACATCTGAATTTGTTCCAGCATCAAATCTCAAGTCTAAACTAAATATCATCTTCTAAATATCATCTAAATCAGATAAGGGTGAGAATCAAAGTCTAAGTTATACTGAGGAAAAATTCCTGTTTGGTTGTGAACGTATCAAGTCAAAAAGTTACATGCTTTCAAAATACAATGGTACAGCAGACATAGAATGGACATTTTTACTCCTAAAGGGAGAAATAGGAAAAAAGGAAGGGATCTCAAGCAAGTCCAGAACATAGTAAGGCAACTGCTTGAGATCTTACAGCTTGAGACTATCACCTATGGCTCCATATCTATCCTCCAGGCTGACTGGACAGAAGTCTTGCCTCCAGACCTACTGGCACAGATCGAAACTTCGAGGCCCACTGGGTTGGCAACATCACTCCCAAGCTCAATAGAGCACTGACCACAATGTAGCTCTCTACAGAGGACTTTTCCAACCATCGTTCTCCATGGGTTAGGGGTTGTGCCCCCAGAGCTCTGCCAGGAAGCTTCATTTCCACAACTCAGCTGAGGATTGGACTCACCTTTTAAAACTGAGGTGGAGACAGGCATGCCCACTGGGCATGTACACTCTGATTCTATGTGGATGTAATAGTCTTAATGATCTCTAAATTACCTCTTCACATAGAACTTAATTTTTCATATTTCTTAAAGTGAGAATTGTGATATCAGAATGCCTGCATGATCAAGTTCTAGGAAGGAGACTTTTCTGGGTTGCAGACTGCAATCCTTTTGTGTTCTCACATGATGGGAAAAGGGTAAATGAGCTCTCTAGAGTCACTTTTATAAGGCACTAATCCTTTCATGAAGGCTTCTGTCTTATGACTTAATTATCCCCCCAAAGACCCTGTTTATTAATACCATCACACCAGGGGTTAGGACGTTACCATATGAAGCCCTTTCTCTCAGCCTTTCTCAGTCAGACAACATGGTTGACAAGTGCACACACACCCACCAGGTACAGGTCAACCCAGGAACTAAACCCCAGATTGTCCATATGGCTGCCAGCATTACAGAGCATACATATAGCACTATGGCTATACAGTAACACCTGGGCTCCTCGCATTTATCTTTTATTCCTTTTTGGAATTCTCTCTCTCTGCTTACATTTTCCATCTGTTCCTGAAGGTTGTTACCTTTTCCATTAATGCCCTTAGCATAGTCTATGATTTGAACATGTCCAAATTTTATATGTTAGAAGTTTAATCCCCAAATTGGAGCCAGCAGGTGGCATGGTGCTTAAGGTGGCTGGACTCCCACATGGCTGACCAAAGTTCGAGCCCCAAACCTGGCAGCTTACTTCCTCAATTTCCTTCTCTCTCTCTTTCTCTGGCCAACTTCAAAAATAAATGAATAAATAAATAAATAAAAGGAAATACTGACAATGAATAAAAAGTTTTAAAAAAGATGGGGACCAGCAGGGGGCCTGATGATTAAGGCGCTGGACACTCCCACATGGCCAACCAGGGTTCAAGTCCTGAATCTGGTTGCTTGCTTTCTCACTTCCTCTCTCTCACTCTCAACCTCTGTCTCTCTCTGGTCAAATTAAAAAGTAAATGAATGAATAAATAAAAATAAAATAATTATAAAAAATTTATTTAAAAAAAGTTTTAAAAAAAGAAATGTAATCTCCAATTTAAGAGCGTTGAGAGTTGGGACCTGTAATACAAATCATTAGATCATAAAGGCTATGCCCTCATAAATGTTGCTATCATGGGAGTGAGTTCATTATTTAGAGAGTACGTTTGGTTTTTGTTTTGTTTTTTTGTTTTGCCAGAGGACACACGTACATTCAAGAGAAATATGGAGAAACAGAGAGGGAGTGTGAGAAAGCATCCCCAAGGGGACGTCATCACGCCACAGTCTGTTTCTTCCTCCTTTCAGGATTTTGGGTGCACAAACATGTGCCCAGCATGTTTTTCAAGCCTACAAGTCCAGGACTCAAACCATACAGTCTGCCATGTGGGATATAGCCACCTTAACTACCAGGACCTAAGCTGGCTTGAGAGTGAGTTGGTCTTTCCGTGCCATGTAATGACAAACAAAAACGCCCCCACCAGGTGTGGTCTTTCACCCTTGAACTTCTCAACCCCCAGAACCATGAGCTCAATATATTTCTGTTCATTATAAATCTCCTAGTCTGTGATAGTTCACTGTAGCAAAACAAAACTGACAAAGACAGCATATTAATCGTTCTAAAATTCCTGGGCTGATAATTCCTGTATTCTTGATGTGTCTGATTCTAGTTCTGATGCCTGTTCAGCCTCTTCAAACTGGAGGGGGTTTTGTTTGTTTTTCTCTTTTTTTCTTCCTGTTTTGGAATACCCTTTTAAAGGAGCTATAGAACACGACCTTTAATAATGCAGTGGTAAGGT
>NW_006160192.1:1021167-1028742 GCF_000334495.1 Tupaia belangeri chinensis | reverse complement strand
TGTAGGGAAGGCGGTAGCAGACTGCAGCTGTACCCCTGGATCGCTGCTTAGCTCTCCCCCAACTCCACTTAGGTTGGACAAGTTGGGGAGGAGGTTAGAGCCATGTATTTTACTTCCCCCAGGTAGGGTAGAATCTAGGGTAGGAGTTGGTAAAATAGTTTCTCCTGAGGACAGTCGATAAGAAAACACGAAGTTCTCTGGCCTATTTCAAAATGGTTCCTTTTCCTGTTTCCTTGTCAGAAGTATGAGGAGAGTTTTCTCTTGTGAAGACCTGCTGGAACTTCTGGATGCAAAGGTGACACACATGTGGGAGTATCCCTGTGTTCCTCGGGAGTTTTTCCCTCTCTAACTTGTCCACTCTGAGTTTCAAGAGACTCTCCAGTTAGAGTTCAGGTTTTCCTGCCCCAGTTCTGGCTCCTGTGGAGGCTTCTGCTCAGGTGTTTCTGTGCTGGTAAGTTGTGATTCTCTGTTTCTGCACCTCTCTCCAATTTGGAGGGTAAGAACTTGTCTTGTGACCTTCTCTGATTGATCTAAGAGTCATAGTTTTTTCAGTTGTTCTGCTTTTTATTTGTTCTTAGGAAGGAGAAGCAACTTCAAAGCTCCTTGCATGCCTGACTAGGAGCCAGAAGTACCTCTTAAGTCATTTTTATATAATAACTATAGTCATACTTTGGTATCCATGAAATTTGGTTCTGGAATCCTCCACAGAAATCAAATCTATGGATGCTCAAGTGCCTTTTCTAAAATGGTGTAAAATAGACATCTCCTATGCACCTCTTATGGTATGCTTTAAATCATCTATAGATTATTTATATCTAATAAAAAGTAACTACTATATAAACAGACATTAAACTCTTGTTTGGAAAATAATGACAAGGAAAAAAGGCCTGTACATGTTTAATACGAATGTTACAACTTTATGTTTCAGGCTTTTACTGTAGGGCACATATGCTCGCCAGAGAAGAGAGGAAGAAAGGACAGAGAGAGGCAAAGCGAGAAATCTCTCCCCCAGGAGGAATGGCCACTGCAATCCTTTTCCTCCATTCTCCTCTTGGGATTTTGGGCACACACTCACATGCACATGATGTGATTTTCAAGTCGCCAGGTCTGGGACTCAAAACATGATCAGCCATGTGAGAGTCCAGTGCCTTAACCACCATGCCACCTCTTGACCTCAGCTGTTATAATTTTTTTTTTTGAGAGGTTTTCGCTATAGGGTGCGTGCGCTTGCCAGACAGACAGAGAGAGACATAGAGACAGAAAGTGAGAAATCACCCCCCGGGGGGATGGTCACGCCGCAATCCCTTCTCCTCCATTCTCCTCTCGGGATCTTGGGCACGCACGCACACACGGGAGTATCCCTGTGTTCCTCGGGAGTTTTTCCCTCTCTAACTTGTCCACTCTGAGTTTCAAGAGACTCTCCAGTTAGAGTTCAGGTTTTCCTGCCCCAGTTCTGGCTCCTGTGGAGGCTTCTGCTCAGGTGTTTCTGTGCTGGTAAGTTGTGATTCTCTGTTTCTGCACCTCTCTCCAATTTGGAGGGTAAGAACTTGTCTTGTGACCTTCTCTGATTGATCTAAGAGTCATAGTTTTTTCAGTTGTTCTGCTTTTTATTTGTTCTTAGGAAGGAGAAGCAACTTCAAAGCTCCTTGCATGCCTGACTAGGAGCCAGAAGTACCTCTTAAGTCATTTTTATATAATAACTATAGTCATACTTTGGTATCCATGAAATTTGGTTCTGGAATCCTCCACAGAAATCAAATCTATGGATGCTCAAGTGCCTTTTCTAAAATGGTGTAAAATAGACATCTCCTATGCACCTCTTATGGTATGCTTTAAATCATCTATAGATTATTTATATCTAATAAAAAGTAACTACTATATAAACAGACATTAAACTCTTGTTTGGAAAATAATGACAAGGAAAAAAGGCCTGTACATGTTTAATACGAATGTTACAACTTTATGTTTCAGGCTTTTACTGTAGGGCACATATGCTCGCCAGAGAAGAGAGGAAGAAAGGACAGAGAGAGGCAAAGCGAGAAATCTCTCCCCCAGGAGGAATGGCCACTGCAATCCTTTTCCTCCATTCTCCTCTTGGGATTTTGGGCACACACTCACATGCACATGATGTGATTTTCAAGTCGCCAGGTCTGGGACTCAAAACATGATCAGCCATGTGAGAGTCCAGTGCCTTAACCACCATGCCACCTCTTGACCTCAGCTGTTATAATTTTTTTTTTTGAGAGGTTTTCGCTATAGGGTGCGTGCGCTTGCCAGACAGACAGAGAGAGACATAGAGACAGAAAGTGAGAAATCACCCCCCGGGGGGATGGTCACGCCGCAATCCCTTCTCCTCCATTCTCCTCTCGGGATCTTGGGCACGCACGCACACACGCCCGGCGTGAGTTCTAAGCCACCGGGTCCGGGACCCTAACCGCGGTCGACTACATGGGAGTCCAGCAACATAGCCATTACACTAACTGCTGGTTCCCAGCTGTTATAAATTTTTTTTAAATGTTTTTCATTATGGGGGCCAGCAAGTGGCATGGTGGTTAGGGCACTGGATACTCTCACATGGCCTACTGTGGTTCAAGTCCTGCAATTGATGGCTTGCTTTCTCACTTTCCCTTTCTGTGTGTATGTGTGTCTTTCTATGGTCAAAACAAAAATTAATTAATTAATTAATAAAATTAAATAAATAATTATTCAAAAAATATTTTTCATTTGTGCTGGTTGAATCCATGGATACAGATTACTTACTATAACTATTAATAAAATGCAGGCCTAGTTTCAACACTGATGAAAAATTCACATTGAGATACAGATATCCTTTGCTCTATGTATTTGTTCTTAGTTTCCTTTCATGTCCTGTTTGTCAAAGCTGATTTATCCAGTTTTGAAACTTATGACAATAACCACTCTCTTTTGGGATCAGCAGTTGGCATAATGGCTATGTCACTGGACTCCCATGTAGTTGAATGTGGTTTGAGTTCTGGACCTGGTGGCTTAAATTCCCTCCAGGCGTGTGTACGTGCATGCCCAAGATCTCAAGAGGAGAATGGAGGAGAAGGGACTGTGGCATGGCCATCCCCCCAGGGGGGTGATTTCTTCCTTTCTGTCTCTCTGTTTCTCTCTATCTTTCTGGCGAACACATACACCCTATAGCAAAAACCTCTCCTCCCCCCTCCAAAAAAAAAAAAAGAACTATTATGTTTTTCCAAAGGTACATTAACTTTCAACTCTCTTCCTAGCTTGGTCTCTGGTATCTTGTCATTCCAGTGTACCTGTTGCCATATTTATCTCTATAATGTACAAATCTAATGCAATGAAAAATTTTATTTCCCATTCCACCTAATCTATTCTAGACTTGATAAGCAGGATCCTCCATGACACTAACCCAAATCACCTGAACAGATGTTACCTATTTTAACCTCATCATAGTTTTATAGAGACCTCTTATGTTCTCCCAACTCAGCTATTAACTCATAATGCTCATTTGGCTTATAAAACTCTTAAAAGATAGTCTACTTATCAAGGCCAATATCAAGCCTTTCCCCAAATTTCCAATTAGATATCCTCTCTCATTTCTTCAGTAGCTATAGCAGTTTACTTGTGTGGAGAATGACCTTCACTGATACCACAGTATAATCAAGTGTGTTCTTATTTCTCAAATTTAAGGGCAGGTTCTCTAATGAACCCAAGATGCCTTATGCATTTTCTCTCCCATTCACCACGTGGTATCGTATCAGGCATAGAGCAGGCACAACTGGACCAGCAGATTGCATTATGGTTACATCGCTAGACTCTCATGTAGTCAATTGCAGTTCGAGTCCCAAACCCAGCAGCTTAAAAAAACTCACACCGGGTGTATGTGCATGCATGCTCAAAAACCTGAGAGGAGAATGGAGAAGTAGGGATTGTGGTGTGACCATCCCCCTAGGTTGTGATTTCTTGCTCTTTGTCTCTCTGACTCTCTTTGTCTCTCTTAGTGAGTGTGTGCACCCTATAGCAAAAATCTCTCTAAAAAATATAATAAAAAATATAAATCTATGCCTAAGAGAAAACTATGTGGAAGTAAACTTGTAAAAAGGCAAAAAAAAAAAACCTTTAAATAAAACTCTTTTATCTCTGAGGATTAATAACCCAAAAATATTGTCGAATAAATATTGGGTCATATAGAAAATATGCCATGACTTTCCCAACGACTCAATACATACATATATACCTTTAACAAAAATGAAATAAAAGTATCACTTTTCAAAATGATGATCAACAAAATCAGTTGATTAAACACCTCCAGAAATAAGAAACACTTCTGTAAGAACATAATTATATACACTCTATTTAAAAATCTGAGTTGTCATCAAAGCATTCACTGTCATTACTAGAGCTCCTCTGATTAATCTATTGTCCCACAGAAGAAATAACCACTTTGTAAAATAAACTTATCAAAAGTAGACTTGACAGTGTAAATATCTTTGTGAAGCACACCTCTCAAATCATGTTGATAAAACTCATTCTGACTATAAAGCAATGTCTGATCATTGTAATGAAAGACCAAACACCCACTCTTGAAAGACCGATACCTATGTATTGACTACAGGAGTTTCTAAATGCATTACATGAGAAACCCAAGTTGAAATCATATTGGAAACTAATCCTGAAATCGATCTTAAGGCCATATAACAAAGGCAGTTGCAACTTTTTAGTTTTTTTTTTTTTTTACCAAAATAGCATGCATCAGTTTATGCTCTACACCTTTTTAAATGCATTTGATTCTGATTATTTCCCTGACAATATTCACAAATCAAATGTATCCTACAGGAATGAAGACATGCCCTTCTGACATGTTTTCAAAAGAATGTGTAAGTCCTACAATCATGAAATACCATTTCAAGAGCAAAGTTCCCAAAACTTTCTGATTCTACTTGCCAGAATAGCATTCTTCAAGGGTGACTGTTTTAAACAGGAGCTTAATGTGTGGATTTGATTCAACATGTTGAAATATTAGTGATAACAGTGACCATGTGCCACAGTGAAGTCATGTGTGTGTTGTGGGAAGGTGCTTATTTATCAATATGCCTACGTGCAGCAAAAGGGAAAATAAACTCCACCAAATATGGGACAGAATAAATCGATGGATTCTAATTCTATGCAAGGAATAATGCATGAAGGGGAAAGTGAGAAATCACCCCAGAGGGGATTGCAGTCCCTTTTCTTCCATTCTCACAGGATTTTGGACACACATGCACATGAGCCCAGCTTACGTTTAAGCCACCAGAATTTTCTATTGACTTTTAGAAATGATAATGATAAGTTATTTTATAGGCACGTTCTTCTCAAAGCTGTCAATTTTTTTTTGAGAGGTTTTTGCTATAGGGCGCTTGTGCTCGCCAGACAGAGAGAGACAGAGAGACAGAAAGAGAGAAATCATGCCCCCAGGGGAGATGGCCATGCTGCAATCCCATCTCCTCCATTCTTCTCTCGGGATCTTGGGCACACATGCACACGGGCCCGGCGTGAGTTTTAAGCCACGGGGTCCAGGACTCGAACCGTGGTTGACTACGTGGGAGTCCAACGACATAGTCATTATGCTAACTGCTGGTCCCCAAAGCTGTCAAATCTTGACAGTTTAATACATAAATCTATATTTAAGAGTCATTGCTAGGGCAAAGCAGTCAGACTGAACAATTTCTAAAGCCAATGGCCTCTAAGATAAACTTTAAACTTTGTTATTCCTCTGTTGTCTCTGATTTAATCTAGATAGCTTTACACTCAAATAATATTTTTCTATTGTTAGCATTGGCATTTTCATGGTATACCATATTGATTTTATCCTAAGTACTTACTGTAATCTTTACACAAATTCTGTCAACATTTAAAAAAGAAAAAGAAAGAAGGAAAGAGGAAGGAAGGAAGAAAGGAAGGAAAAGAAAGAAGGGAAGGAAGGAGGAATTACCACACCACAATCCCTTCTTCTCTGTTCTTCTCCTGGGATCTTGGTCATGTATGCATACCACCTAGCATGAGTTTCAAGCCACCAGATCCAGGACTCCAACCACAGCCAGCCATGTGGGAGTCCGATGGTATAACTGCTATGTCAACTGCTGACTCCTAGACTGTGAGTTTTGCTGGTAGAGTTTTGTTTAGTTTAATTTGTTTATTACTAAATAGTACCTAGCACATAATAGGCATGCAATAAATACTTAGTCATATTATTTATTTGTAGGTTATTTTTTTTTCTTCAGTTTTGCCATAGGGCACCTGCACTCACTGGAGATACAGAAAGAGACAGAAAAAAGAGAGAGAGAGACAGAAAATGAGAAATCACCCCCTAGTGCCCTTACTTCCCACCACAATTCCTTCTCCTCTTGGGATTTTGGGCATGCATGCATACATGCCTGGTGTATTTTTCAGACTGCCAGGTTCTAGATTTGAATCATGAAGTCTACCATGTGGTACCTAGCCACCTTAACCTCCAGGCCTCCTGCTGGTCCTGTTGTCTTGTTTGGAGTAATGGTGCATGGTTTAATAAAGAATTTTTCTAACTTTTGCTTTGGGTCTCTAGCAAGGAGTTTCAAAAATCTTTGGAATTTCTAAAAAAATTTAGTATCTTTGATCCCCTAGAGACTTTCAGGAGGAAGCTTGGTCACCAGAAAGGCCAAAAGTGTATAGAGAGTTGTAACTTTCAGCCCCCTCAGCCTTCAAAGACAGGATGAAGGATAGAGATTGAGTCCAATCTCCTGTCTAATGGCTTAATCAAGCACGTTTATGGAATGAAACCTAGAAAATTTTTGAACACTGAATTTCAGTGGAACTGACTGGTGAACACACAGTATACCAGCAGAATAATCTATCCAACTCCCTAGGGAGGGCACGTAAGTTTAATATTTGAGATTGCCCTTGATCTCACTCTCTAGGCATTCTATAAAATGAAACCATAATCATAGGATAGCACTTTCCTGAATTCTGTGAGACACGGTAGTGAATTACTAAACCTGTGGGAACCCCTTAATGGTGGCCAGTCAGTCAGAAATGTAGTGGTCAAGAAATCCCCCAGAACTTGCAATTGGCCCCTGAAAAAAGGGCAATCTTATTTCACACTCTGCCCTTGAAGCTGTGGAGTCTGACACAAGCTCTGGGTGGTTAGCATCAGAGCCACAAGGAATTGCAGTACCAGGTGGGATTGAAACAGAATACTGTGGATAAAAAACAATTTAATTGAATTTCCATTAGCATGCACATTTCGCTTGGTTTGTATTTACATCCAAGGCGCAGTCTCGATCAAATTTGAAACCCTCACAATGAATACATAGGAACTTAAACCAACACTTCGATGATGTAGAAGTCCAATGCATGTATTTTGTGTGTGTGTTGCTGAACATTTGCTTACATTTACATTTACATTTTAACCAGTGACCTAAGCATATATTTGTTTTTCTGAGAAATGACTAAGGAAAAAAAAATGTATGACTATTTAAATATAATCAAAATGCCAAAATCGAAAATACTGAGAAATGTAATTTAGGGTACATCAATTCAGCATTAATAGTGATTGAAATATATTTTCCCTAC
>NW_006160192.1:981262-1015592 GCF_000334495.1 Tupaia belangeri chinensis | reverse complement strand
CAATTCCTTAACCACTACTCTTCCTGGGGGCTTCAACTATCTTTTTTTTTTTAATATTAATGTTTATTTTTGTATAATTATTTATTTTTTTATTTATTCCTTCATTCATTTTTAATTTGACCAGAGAGAGACACAGAGAGAAAGAGACAGAGGGAAAGTGAGAAAGCAAGTCACCAGGTCCGGGACTTCTTATATTTTTAAAGTGAACAAAGACTGTATTAATATGGCAGGACTAGTTTTAAAAATAATAGTAGTGGAGTCAGCAAGTGGAGTGATGGTTAAGACGCTAGACTCCCACATGGCAGACTCCAGTTCAAGTCCCAGACCTGGTAACTTGAAAATCACGTGAGGTGCATGAATATGCATCCCCAAAATCCCAGGAGAAGAATGGAGGAGAAGGGATTGCAGGTGGCCGTACCCCTGGGGGGTGACTTCCCTCTTTTCCTCTCACTGTCTCTCTCTGTCTCTATCCTCTCCAGTGAGTACACATGCTCTATGACACACACAAAAAAAAATACAAACTTTAAAAAATACTTGTAGCACAACAGAACTTCCTTATTAATTTCACAAATATATTTAAGGGTTTCATTAATCTTTCTCAAGGGCCATTCTCTTTTAAAATAACTATCTTTTTCTCATTCTTGTCAATTTTTAACTTCTTTATTGCTATCTGGTTTAACTTCCAGATCCTTATTTGTCAGTGGCTTTGTTTTGATTTATGTAATTTACTAGTGCTCCTTTTATGTGCATTATCCTGTAAGTCTTATAAAAATATAATTTTACTTTAGAATAATTTATTTTTTACTCATTGTTTATTATCCTAAGTTATAACAAGTGATTGACCATTAAATGTGTTAAAGTAATGGACCAGCGATGTTAGCATTGAGCAAAGAGAGCTAGTTGACTGAGGACTAATTTTATAAGCCATAAGTTCATTGCTAAATAATTTCTGTTTACACCAAGCAGTGCTTCTTTACCAAATGTCATTTCAGGAATACAGAAAGCAAAAAGGTGGTTGAAGAAGACCCCTTTTGGTAGAAAGACCAAATTATAACTATACTTCAAGATAATATAGCATTATTCAGAAAAATATAAGAACTAAAGATATAGAACCTAGTCTTGACAAAGGTCTTCATTTAACAATTAAGAAAATGCTTTGTCAAACTTGTAAAGGGAAAGCTTTTGAAGAAAAGGATGTGAAAGAACATGGAGAAAATGTTTCACCCCTTCGTGAAATAAAGAGGGCCTCTGTTGGGAAAAAGAACATGGAATTGTGCTACGCACTAAATGTTCTAAGCAATAAAGAATCAATGCTATGCCATTATTTTACAAGATATACAGAAAAGGTTCAGAACTGCAAAGCATGTAAAAGGCCTGAAGCTGAAGACTAATGTTTCTGGTTTTGAACTACAAAATATCCAATCTGAGCAGATTGTGTAGGAGGGTCAACTAGGAGCATGGGTCCCCAATGTCCAAATAATCATCAAGCTTATTCACAATGTGTTTCCTTCTGTAAAAGTGTACTCTGCCCCAGACCAAGCAGGTTTCTAGCCCACGGTGACATTGACATGGATGCAGAGGCCTGTTATAATCAAAGAGCTGTCAAGGATTTGCTGTTGGAGTTGACATGCCTCAATAACTAACCATTTTTGTAAAATATTATTGATAAATTTAAAAACTGTAGGTAAAAATCAATTTCAGTATTCTTCCAGGATATATGATGAAACCATATCTACTCATCTTACAAAAAAAGAATTTATGAAACATACAAAATGTTATCACTGAAGTCTTTGAGAAGTGAACTATCCCCATAAATGCATTTATGTGTCCACTTCTATTTGCCTCCGTCCACCTTCAAGCACTTGCTAAATGCTAGCTCGAAACTTGCAGTGTTAGACGCTGTGGGTGGCGTGGATGAAGAAGGGTCGGTTATCTCCTTGAAACCGCTCGGCAGATGTATGAACCAGTTTGAGCAGATTGTCAAGCTAGTAGAGCACACAGTTTGATTGTTGTTCCATTGATTTGGGACTGGTTCTATATGGGTTTGGCAGACAAATTCTGTGGCATGGTCTTCATGATTCCCAGTCCCATATGCTCTACCTTGGCATGTGCAATCACTCAGCTCACACCTGTACACTGAACTGTCCTCGATATCTGGGATACATAAAGAACCTAGATCAATGTTTCTGCAAACCAGCCATGCCACCAACTGTGCCCTGGAATCTCCTGCCTGGTAAGTCCTGTTCACCTAATTTTCAGCTCCTTCGCTTCTCCTTCAGTTTCCAATACAGACGGTCCTAATTGGTCATGGTTCAATTTATGTTGTGGGAATTTTATGATGGTGCAAAAGTGATTTGCATTTAGTAGAAAATCATTCCTCAAATTTTGAGTGTTGATCTTTTCCCAGGTTTGCAATCTATCTTTTACTCTTTCTTGATGCTGAGTTGCAGCAGTGAGAGGCAGCTCCCAGCCAGCCTTAATATCTTGAGGGTAAGTAAGTGATGCCATACTCTAAAGTGTACTGTATTCAATGAGCTATACAACACTCTTATTACAAAGTAAGCTTTGTGTTAGATTATTCTGCCCAACTGCAGGCTAATGAAAGATTTCTGAGCATGTTTAAGGAAGGTTAGACAAAGCCATGATGTTACATAGGTAAGGCATAATGAATGGATTTGACTTAGAAAATGTTCAGTTGACAGTGGGTTTTTTGGGACTTAACTCCATCCTAAGGTGAGGAGTAACTGTTCTGTGTTTTCTTACACCAAATAATCTGAATAGACCATCAAAGGCCCATAATCTTTCATCTATTTGATTTTTGATAAAGTGTGGTAGGAGAAACACCTATATCACAATCACCTGATCATTGGGCCCCACTAGACCATTTAAATCAAAATGTCAGTGGGGATGGGGACAGGGTGAGTGTAAGAGATGCTGAGAGAGAGAGTGAACATGTTTTGGAGTGGAATGTCAGAACCTAATTTTTTTTTTTGGGGGGGAGGGGTTTTCGCTATAGGGCATGTGCACTCGCCAGACGGACAGAGAGAGACATAGAGACAGAAAGTGAGAAATCACCCCCCAGGGAGGATGGTCACGCCACAGTCCCTTCTCCTCCATTCTCCTCTCGGGATCTTGGGCACACACACACACACACCCAGCGTGAGTTTTAAGCCACCTGGTCTGAGACGCAAACTGTGGTTGACTATGTGGGAGTCCAGTGACATAGCCATTACGCTAACTGCTGGTTCCCTCAGAACCTAAATTTTATGATATGTCCCTAAGACAACCTGTATACTTTCCGGGATTCCAAAATCTCCCGTTTTTTCCTTCTATTTCAATGATTCATTCTTTCTCAATCTTGTTTTCTGGCTCTTTCTCATCCACTGCCCACTAAATCTCTGCAAATACCACAGAGTACAGTCCTTGAAATTCTTCTTTCTGTCCATTCATTCTCATGGCTTTAAATGCCATCTGGTCACTTTTAAGTTTAAAGCTTCAGCATAGATATTTCTCTTGAAATCCAACTGTCTCCTTGACGTCTCCATTGAATGTCTAATAGGCATCCAACACAAAACATACTCAAAGCCGACTTCTCTCTCTATCTTTCTCTCCAAACCTATTCTTCCTTGATTCTTTCCCCATCTCAGCAAAGACAGTTCCACCAACCTAGTACATTATTCCAAAAATGGCATCGTTCTTTACTTCTAACTTCCTCTCCCTTCCTCCCTATATCCTTCAATTCTTTATTTTCTTGATAGTCCTTACCACCATATAACATACCATATACTTTCCTTATTTATTTTGCCACGTGTTTGTCACCCCTAGACCCATCCTAATGTACAAAGATTATTATCTCACTTTTTTCTCCCACTCCCACACACTCCTATATCCTCAATTTCTTTCTTCTTTCTTCCTTCTTTTATTTGCCAGAGGGTATGTGCACTCACCAAAGAGAGATGAGGGAAGAGGCCAAGTCTGGACACCCCATGGGGTGTGGTCACATCACAATCCCTTCTCCTTTATTTCTCCCTCCCATCAAGATTTTTGGTGTGCATACACACATGCCCAGTGTGTTTACCTCAGAGTCTATCAGCCAAGCAGCAAAAGAAAGGCAAACATCATCAATGTCACCACCACTATCATTAATAAACTATTGATAAGATAACATCTAGTTGGAAAATTCTTGCTATAATAAATCATGTGTGTAGACCTCAAGGGCAAAAGACCTTCTTAACTCTGAAAGATCTTCTAATTGAATCTGGAGATGTTTAGTTGGGCAATGGGTTCTAAACGGGATGACCTCAGATTGCATACATATATTTGTTTGACCCACATAGTTATTTTAAGTTTTTTGAATGCAATGTCAGTAATTAAACATCAGGAGATAGTGTGTAAAAAAAAAATCAGTATTTCCAGTTTATTCTGAAAGACTGACGATCTGGCATGAGTCAGCCTGTATGTCTGCATGACAGTCACCAGCAAATCTTCTAGTTGCCCCCTTCCAACTAGTAATACTCTCCCTAGGTTGCCATGCAGTTGTTATCCTTCCAGATTCACTAATTCACATTACCTTACTGGTCCCTGTGGGCAGCAGGAGTTGGCAACCATGACTTGAGAGTCCAGATCCATGTAAAAAGAACAGTACTTAAGACCTACCTAGACTTCTTAGTGTTATGAAACAGAAAGAATTTATAGGTTAAAAATACTACCCCCGTGGGGCTACCTATGGGCTAAATGCTATCTTAAATTGGGGGCTTATAATTTTGGAAACCAAACCAAATGGAAATGCTATACAGAATTCTAATGTTTTCTCATTGGTGATATTCTACAAGCAAAGAAACAAAAATTATTCTTTTGGTTTTATACAAAACCATGACAAGTGCAGATGCAGAAGGCAGAGGAGTGCATCCCATTACTTTCAAAGGAGTTTGCAGTGAAAAATCCTATTTCTCTTACATTCAGCACACAGCATGCTTTTGGTGACAGATGGTCATTCCAAGTACTGTGGTCTGTCTCAATATATAATGAAAAATATATAAACCTTCTGTTGCACAGCATAGGCGTGAGGCTTAAACACCTGTTTCAAATTACTCTGATACCATAAACATTCTTGAAAATTGGAAAGCCCTGTGTTTTAAGAAAGTGAGAGGCATCATAGCCAACTACACTAAATTGTGTAGGCTTGGGTCCAGTGAGCAGTAAAAAAAGAAAATTATGCCTGTAGCTTCTGGCAAACAACTAATGGTAATAATAATATTACTGAGTAGAATACAGCTTAAATTATTGCTGCAGAAATCTATGCTCTCAAAGTTCTACTTAAACTAATGCTGTGTATTTTATATTTCATCTGTCTTGAGTTTTCTTTTAAATGTGTTACATCTGGAATACTCCTTGGGGGAGATTTTTTTAAGGCAGTGAGTTTTTGATGTTCTAATTAACAAAAAGATTTAGTAACACTCTCTATTAATCCTTCCTAAGTCCATCAAATGATTGATTCCCAATATTATACTGAACCAGTAATATTTCAACTTATTTAGCAATTCTATCTCAAGAGATCTGAGTTCTTGTCAGCCCACAATGAAGTTGTCACTGCATTTTCCCGATTCCTTCAGTGAAACATCTGCTTGCTTGAAGCTCTCATAATGAAGCACTGTCAAGTTACTGAAGGGCTGCACATCATCCAATACTTAACCTGGAAAGATCACTTGCCAGTGGCATCATGCCATGACAAACAGATGTTGTTCCGTTACCTATCCAAAAAAGAGGTCAAATGTTCCGAAGTAGATATATTCTGCCTTCCACCTTGTGGGTGTACATTACTCATTTAATAAGCTTTTTATTTTGCACTGTATGAAAAATAAGAGGTAGCTCTCAGCATATTGATTGACTGATTAGATCATTATAAAGACAGACTTATCTGCAGAGTAGTTATGTGATTGAGTCTGACTTCGAGATTGGAGGGCTACAAATAGCTTGTCCTAATGCATGTCAACTGACGTTGCCATTTACATTCATGACAGGGTATATGAACATTGCAATCAGAGATCTTCCAAAATACACAAAACTAAATTCATTATCAAGAAACAAACATTTGAAACTCACTGTATTTCCCACATGCAAATACTCCATGGGCCAAACTAGATGAATTCTTAAAATCCAGTGCCACTGGGAAAATGTTTGAAGGAATAATACTTGCTGGACCAACAGCATTTTTTGTTTGTTTGTTTTGAATTGCCAGAGGGTAGACAGCTCATGGCCTGGTAGTTAAGGTGGCTGCATCCCACATGGGTGACTAGGTGGTTCAAATACAGACCTGGTGGCTTGTGAAACACACTGGGCCCTCCCAAAAGGAGGGAGGAATGAAGGAGAAGGGATTGCAGCATGACTATGCCCCATGGGGGATGCTTTCTCCCTTTTCTTCTCTCTATCTGACTTTCCCTGGTAAGCACATGCACCCTCTGGCAAATTTTTTTTTTAATGATAAATAGATAAATTGTCAGAGAGTGTGTGAACTTGCCAGAGAGAGACAGGGAGAAAGACGGAAGGAGAAAGCACCCCATAATTGTCATACCACAATATCTTCTCCATTTCTTCATCTTGTGGATATGTTCAGTCTAGCCCCAAATTGGATATTTAAATAAAAATCAGAAAGCCATCTTTCTTCAACTACATAATAACTCTTCAGTTTACAAATCTACTTTTTACCAAAATTTTCTGATGTTTATAGGGAAATTATCTTAAGAGATAGAGAAAAATTAATAGGCCCTCATGAATTCATCTTTAGTTCAACGGCTTTTGCCTGAAAGGTCTTCTCTTGATCTTTAGGCATTTTGTGATCTTCATCTTGAGCCTCTACCCATTTTTTGATATTGACCAATCAGACAAACTTATAGACAGAAGGTACTTATGAGCTCTTTTTTCTATCAGCCAGAGGGTCTGAGCACTCCTCCTCTGTAGTGAGCTCCCTGTGGAGTCAATGGCTACCAAGAATTCTAAATGGGAGCTGCTTGCCAATACATTGATGCCTCACTGAATCGTAGCAACTTTCCTTTCACAAATATACTAGCTTTCAAGTGTTTAACTTAGAAAATCTAAACTTTTAAATGTACCTCTGTATAACCAACAGCTTATTGTTTTTGACCATTTCACTTCACTTCACACACACCCCACATATATAGATATATAGATATATAGATATATAGATATATAGATATATAGATATATAGATATATAGATATATAGATATATAGATATATAGATATATAGATATATAGATATATAGATATATAGATATATAGATATATAGATATATAGATATATAGATATATAGATATATGTAAAGTAAACACACACACATATGCTATGCTGCAATGTACATAATTATTTTCCCACTTACATAATTATTTTCTCATGCAAATATCAGGGTTTTTTTGAAAATGTAAAGATATGTTTGCTTATTTATTAAAGAATAATTGCATTTATACATTTCTTTTTTTAAACATTTAACCACAGTGTATCATTACAGCTTGCAAAATTAATTTTCCCAGCATGAATACATTGTGTTTTAGCCCAGTTAAAGTTATTAGCATACATGTTATTATCAACAGATAATTTTCCATTTTTGTGTCCCTTAAATGTTTTGCTTCTTTCTTTTCCACTTGATATCCTTCCTCTCACTCTCCCTCATTTCCCACCTTCTCACATTGTCTCTAATATCTACAATTGTTCTCCCTGCTTTTATATCTTTCAATCTTTTAGTTTCTGCCTTAAAGTATAGACATTCAGTATATATTAAGTGGGGATATACAATGCCTCTCTTTCATAGTCTGGCTTGCTTTGCTTAGCAGTAAGTAATCCATATTTTTCCACTGTCTATTAAATTCCAGGGTCTCCTTTTTTTATGATTGAGTCGTTTTTCACAGTGTAGGTGTGCCACAGTTTTTCAACCCATTCATCTGATTGTGGACATTTGGGTTGGTTCTATGTCTTAGCAATTGTGAATAGTGCTCCAATAATCATGGATGTGCAAATATTTTTCCAACTCAGTGCATTTCTATCCTTTGTGTAGATACCAGCAGTGGACTTATCATTATTATTATTTTATATTTTCTTAAATATAACTTTTTATTTGTTTTGTTTTCAGTTAACTTTCTTCATTTCTCAAATCTTCAGTCTTGCTTCAATATCTTCTTTTGTTATATCTGTATGGTATTCAAAGGGACTGTATATTGTTTATTTTGACCCACCCTAAGCATGTTACTGAGCATAATTCTTGGGGTCCTGTCAGCACCCTTCCCCACAAAAGAGGCTGGACCAATTGCCTTACATAATACCCTTTGGCTAGAGAACACCTGATTAAAAACTCTGGCAGAAGTTATATCTCTGACAGAGAACACAAAGTACCACTACCTTTAGATGTATAACTTGTGGTGACAAAGAAATAAATATATATTAGATGACAAATAGGACATACTTGATTACAATCTTTCAGACCTCTATGCATCACTCTTTGGTTATTAGAATTATCTGGTGAGCTTTAAAAACTCCTGATGTTTAGGGCATACTGTAGAATAATTAAGTCAGATTTTCTATAGGTAAGGTTCAGACATCAATAGTTCCTAAAACTATAGAAACTATAATTCTAATGTATAGCCATGTTTGAGAACCAGTGTTTCAGATGTCAGTAAGTAGTCATCTGGTTTAAAAATCTCAGACCTTTTGTGAAGAAGGCTGTTGGCTGGTCATTAGTCCAAATCTTTTAATTCAGAAGGTAGAATTTTTATTAGCATTGCTTTAATGCCTCTGATGTGACAGATACTGAAAATAGTCTTTCACTTGCTGTCATATTATAATAGAAGAAGAAATATGTTTTTAGTCTCTGCCCTGGGTTCTTGACACAGGGCACCTAAAACCCTTGTAGATTGGAACATTTGGAGATTCTTTCATTCTTTTTATTTTAATTCATTTTATTTGATTTTTAGAGTGCTTTTTGCCATAAGACATGTGCACTCACCAGATAGACAGAGAGAGACAGAGAGACAGAAAGCAAGAAGTCACCCCCAAGGTAGATGGCCATACTGCAATCCCTTCTCCGACCGATTACTCTCGGACTTTTGGGTATGCATGCACACATACCCAGCATGAGATTTTGTTTTTGTTTTTGTTTTGTTTTCAGAGAGATTTTTGCTCTAGGATGTATGCATGCATACTCTTTCCAGAGAGGAAGAGAGACAGAAAATAAGAAATCACCACACAGAGGGGATTGCCATGCCACAATCCCCTCTCCAAGCTCCTCTCCAGATTGTGGGCATGCATGCACATGTGCCCAATGTATTTTAAGCCGCTGGGTCTAGGACTCTAACTGCCATCAACTATGTGGGAGTCTAATCATGTAACCATTATGCCATTCACTGGTCCCATGTGCCTGGTATGAGTTTTAAGACACCAGGTCCAGGACTCAAACCACAGTCAACTACATGGGAGTCCAGCGACATAAGCATTTCACTATCTGCTGGTCCTTCCTTTCATTCTAATATTTGGTCTCTGACCACAATTTCTGACACAGAACTCATGAGACCTTTATAATTTCCTGAGTGAAAGGAACACGTGACCCAGACCTCCTAAATCTCGGAGTTTCCTGGGTAACAGTAGCATCTTTACTTTAATAAGATGACTTTTTGGTGACTTTCTGGCCAGTTTCAGGATGAGGACTGGTTGACAGGAGAATGCACCATATGATTAGCAGACAGGAACTTTCAGTCCCAACTGCCAACTTCCATGAAATGGAGAGAGATTGAAGGTTGAATTAATCACCAGTGGCCAGAGATGTAATCAATTATGCCTACACAATGATGCCTCCATAAAAATCTAGAGGAACAGCATTCAAAAAGCTTCTGGATTTTTGAGCACATGGAGACACTTGGAGGATGGTGTGCCTAGAGAGGCCCTCTTTGCCCTATGCCTATCCTCCGTTAGGCCGTTCATCTATATCCTTCTTAATTTGTGAGTAAACATAAGTAAAGTGTGTCCCTGAGTTCTGTAAGTCTACCTAGGAAACCAGAAAATGGGTGTGGGAGCTTCCAGTTTATAGCTTGATGGTCAGAAGCACCTGGGACTTGCGCCTGGCATCTGGAATGGAGGCCATTTTATGAGGCAGCCCTCAAACCATAGAATCTGACATTATCTCCAGATAGTATCAGGATAAAATAGAATTATTGGATAATCAGCTGGTGTCCACTTTGTGTAGCAGGAAGCCCCACCAGTGCAGAGTAGAATGTGATAGTAGGAAAAACAGTGTGTGTGTGTGTGTGTGTGTGTGTGTGTGTGAGAGAGAGAGAGAGAGAGAGAGAGAGAGAGAGACTTACATAAATCCAGGTAGCTATTTAGTTCTCCGTTTTATAGGTGAACAAACTGAGCCTCAGATAATGTGCCTAAAGCTGATACATTTAAGATTCAACCCTAGGGCCACAAAGCCCCAGAGTCCGTGGTGTGTGTGTATGTGTGTGTGTGTGTGTGTATGTATGTGTGTGTGTGTGTGTGTGTGTATGTATGTGTGTGTGTGTGTTCGTGTTGTGTACCACACCATATTCCCTTTCTCTCCAACGCACAGGTGAATGCTCACCACCACTTCAAATCCCATCTCATCTCAGTCCTTCTAGGGGTCCC
Source organism: Tupaia belangeri chinensis (assembly GCF_000334495.1). Lineage (NCBI taxonomy): Eukaryota > Metazoa > Chordata > Mammalia > Scandentia > Tupaiidae > Tupaia > Tupaia belangeri. The sequence goes on along the minus strand of NW_006160192.1, from coordinate 1,004,927 downwards.
TGTCATTGGATTTCATATCTGGCTGCTAGAAATTCTCTCAGAAGGAAAATGAAGAAGTGAAGGAGTTCTAAACATACACAGAATTCTATTTTACTCAGAACAGCTATTCAATCAACCAGGCTCTGTGTCCCTGACATTCTGATAACAGAAAACAATTCTTTTCTTTTGTGGGCTCCCTGGCACATCACCACCAAGTTTCTCATGTCACATCCACTTCTATTTCAATTTTACCCTAGGACACATGCACCTCAGCATGGTCAGCTCAGCAGCATATCAATGATGGCAAAATTTAACAGCCTTTAAAAGAGAACTGGATAAAAAGGATCCGTAAGTGCCTTTCAGTACATCCATGAACCATCTGCTTTCAATGGAGTGGTATTTTAGAATTGCCCACTCAAGTTGACACCAGTTCTGAATGGTGAGGTCTCACCCTTCTTATGAAGATAAGTTCCAATGTCATTAGTCTCTTAATGCAGGCTTAGCACCAATGAAATGATTTCTGCTGCTGCCTGGTATAGACAGATAGAAGAGTGTTTTCCTTGGAAAATACTAGAAATCATTTTGAAGCTTTAACCCCATAGTTTAACAAAGCCCAGCAAGCTATATACCCTGACTCTATCACTCTGGCTTTCCACAGAAAATTGCAAAGATCTAAGATTTAACCATATGTTTTTTTCAATATTCAGTTAAAACTAATAAAGTTCAATGAAGAACTCTTCACTTTCTCATCATCAGTACACTGGGGAGATACTGTTGTAGTAGGCACTACAAAGATGAAGTGAGAGATGACAGAATTAAAGGTGACTCAGCAAAGTATTTGGCATTTAGTCAAATTCAATACAGTATAGAACTTTTCCCTCAAGTTTTTAATTGATTTTTTTAAATGTAAAGACTTTAAAAGCAAATTTCACTCAGGAAAAAAAGATTTAGGTAAAAGTTCCTCTCCTTTAAATATGATATTCACTTCTGCCAAACAATGAAAGCTATAGAATCTACTGTATTTCACTCTTTGCTCCAGCAACCAGGGAACTCAGTGTTTTTTGTTGTTGTCATTTGTTTGTTTTTAATGCTAAATCACTCTTCCTCAAATGAGTTAGAAGTAATTTTACTTTTCCAATCATTTAAGCTTGGCTACCCCTCTTTTGAAAGAAATATAAAGTAGCATACTGTAGAAGTATGAATTTAACAGAACAAAAATAAATAATCTGTTGAAAACAAAATAAATAAATTCAATTTTTTTTCAGAAAAGGAGTATTTCTTGTCCTTGAGCTCCAAAAAGGAGTTATCAGGACACTAATATAAAAGTAATTTATTAAACTTGAACTAGTCTGCTCTATGTAGATAGATGGCTACATGACAGATAGATTAGATTATATATATACAACAGATAGAGAAATATAAAAATATAAAGTATCTTTTTCCTGCCTCCTCTTCTGCTACTTGGCTTCTATTTTTCACTAGTGCTTAGAACTCCTAACTTATAAAGTCAATAATTTAATTGTAAACTTACTCAATCCTTCCTAAAGTCAAATATAAGTTGATATATAGATGCATGTTTCTATATTTTCAATTTTTTTAACATCAAAGAACAAAAACTCAACCCAATTTCACCTATTTGAAAAATACATATCCCAGGCCATAGGGTTATTTTTTTAATAATTATTTATTTTATTTTATTTATTGATTCATTTATTTTAATTTGACCAGACACACACACACACACACACACACACACACACACACACACGAGAGAGAGAAAGAAAGAGAGAAAGAGAGAGAGAAAGTGAGAAATTAAGCCACCAGGTCCAGGAGCTGAACTGTGGTCAGCGCCTTAACCATTACGCCATCTGCCGGTCCTGGCCATAGGATTATAATATAAAAGTGATATGCAAGGTCTCCTGCTGGCATGTTACAACAGACTGTGCTGTTCCCTTAAGATATACCAATGAGCTAAACTTGTTTCAAGAGATTAGTCCCCTTAGACTTTTCGGTAGCTGGGATGAAGTCGGGGGGTGGTGCTGAAGCATTGAGTTCTTAAGTCATATCTTCAATTATATACTAGGAGAAATCGCTATATGGTGTTTAATAGGCACACAAGCTAGTAGCTCGTTTATCCCTATGTGCCATATAAATAGTCTTCAGGAGTCACTGAATCTGTATTTGTCAATTCACCTACTCAGTAAAATTTATTTGTAACTTCAAATAGTCAATACTCACAGTGTTTTCTCAATAACTTACAGACATGTGCAGGGAGGGGATTATTTTCACTTACCTGACACCCATTTTTAGCTCGAGGTCAAACGAGATGACAGCCTGCCTTCTTATTGTAGCTCTCCTACTAAACGAGGGTCCTTTCTGGATCTGTTTAGTGCCTTACCTTTTGCAATTTTGTATTTTGTTGGTGATTTTGCTGTTGTTTTTTTACTTCCAAGCAGTGTGCCCAAGTTCTGTCTAATGTTTCTAATGGTGAGAAAGCTGCGATGTGCCTTAAAGAGGGAAAAAAAAAAAAGTGTTAGAAAAGCTGCATTAGGGAATGAGTGATGGAGCTATTGACCTGAGCTCAGTGTTCATGTGTCACCAATATCTTTTAAATATAAAATATGATACTATATTAATGAGTTGATGAGAATGGTGAACAAAGGTTTGCAGAAATCTAACTATTTCTTCCAAATCCACGAATACTCACTAGCTCAGAGTTCACAGTGACCAGAGAACATAGTTACCACAAATGAGAATAAACTGTTATTACCATTTCAAAGATGTGCTATCATGTGAAGAATTGTTTTAGGTGGGAAAAGAAACATAATAAACAAACATAATAATAAACAGGGTAGTTCATATAGTTCAAATATTAAATCTCTTGAGGAAAATTAAATGGAATGAAAAGAAAGAAGATGACTGAGAGGAATGGGACCCCTCTATAGTTTAGATGGTCAGACACATCTTCATGGATGAGGTAGCTTTTGTGCCTAGTCCTGAATACCTAGAAGAGCCAGCCATTAAAAGACAGGAACAGGAGGAAAAGGATTCCAGGCAGAGAGAGCAAGTACAAGATCTTAAAACAAGATTAGTTTTGGTATCTTCCAAGAACAGAAACAAGGACAGGGTGGTGGAGCACAGTTCGCTAGGGAGTGGAGAGGAAAGGAAGAAAAGAAGACAGGGGCCAGATTACAGAAGGACTTTGGGGTTGAGGGGAGGAGTTTATATCTTAAGTACAAACAGAAGCCATTTGAGAACTCTAAGCAAGCAAATTATGTGATTATGTAAGCATCTTTTGTTTTTGATAGTTTTGCTATAGAATGGGTGCACTCACCAGAAACACAGAGACAGAGATATAGAAAGCAAGAAATCACCCTCTGCAGGGATGGCCATGCTGCAATCCCTTTTCCTCCATTCTCCTGTCAGAATTTTGGGCACACATGCACACGCACACGCATCTGGCATGAATTTCAAGCTGCCAGGTCTGGGACTGGAACTGTCGTTGGTCATGTGGCAGTCCAGCAATGTAACCATTACACCATCTGCTAATCCCAATAAGCATTTTAAGACTGCATTGCTAGCTGTAGGAAGAATGAACTGTAGATGGGCCAGGAAGAAAACAGAAAGTGATGGTGAGATCCAGCAATGCAGTGTTGTCATGACTAGGACTGTATCAATAGGGATAGAGAGAAATGATTGAACATGCTGAGAGCGCTTGTAAAGAGTAAGAGAAAGAGGTGAATTTAAAGTATCTTTAGGTGGCTTGAGCCATTTAGGAGCGAGCAATACTTGACTCAAAGGAAGAAAACTTCTAGATGACATAAATAATGAACTCTGCTGGGGATATCCAGAATACAGCTGGAAATGTGACTCTGGAGTTGAGTAATAAAGTCACACAGATATCATTGGCATATAGAGACATTGAAAACCTAGATACCGAATGCAGTTACCATGCTAGAAGAGCAGAGAACTGAACTCAGTCCTGGGTAGGAAGCCATTAAAGGCAAGTAGAGGAGAAAGAAAAGTCAACAAAGAAAGCCAAGTACGAATCTTCAGTTGATGTACATAGGACTGTAAATACTAGGCTGGTTGGACACAGAGCAGGGGAGGCCAGATCCTACATGGCCAAGAAGGTTCAGAGGTTTGATCCTGGCCCAATGGCCTGTGCAGTGTGACTAGATTCTGTTTGGGGGTGCTCTCTCTCTCTCTCTCTCTCTCTCATGCATGTGCAAGCCCTCAGCACAAAGAAATTGTTAAAAAAATAATTTGGGTCAGATCATGGCATGATGATTGGGGTGGCTGGATCCCAATGACTGCCTGCACAGTTCAGGTCCCAGACCTGGCATCTTTAAGAACATGCTGACTCTTGTGTGTGCATGACCACAGTCTGTAAAGGAGACAGAAATGAAGGAGAAGGTATTTCAGTGTGATCATTCCCATTGGAGGGAGGGGGAAGGTGCTTTTTCACTTTCTCTCTGTCTCTGTCTCTCCCTGGCAAGTGCACATGCCAACAGAAAGACCACTATATCAGCTTGTTATTATTATTTGCTTAATTATTTCTGGTCTTAAGTATTTGCCTCTTTCAATGTGATAAATTTGCTCTTGGAATTTTTTTACTGAGATGATTTTTGTAATTATCTGAAGCCACCAAATATATAAAATGAATAAATGTTCTTTTACTGCAGATAAATTTTTCACTGCCTTAAATTGCTAGAGACCTTTAATTCTCAGGCAGTGAAAAGGAGCACGACAACTGAGGTCACTCTCCAGGACGCACAGCTACAGCCCATATGCTGTGTTCGGTCCCCCTGCACTTGACATTCTCAATTGTTTTTGGCAGCTGTGCTTACCTATTTCTAAATTAAGCAATAAAATGCTGAAATATGGTCACAGTTGCAGATGGGAAACTACAACAAACCCAATAATAATTTTGTTTGTTTTTTATTCTCCTTATTATTATCATCTTACAACAGAACTTAGGGGATTTTTATTCATTTTAAATCATTTGTTGTTATAAACAATGGAAAACTAGGCTTGCTGCCATTGACTGCAGGAAAAGCTCAGTGCTTGATAAAGACGAATGTGGCACCTTCACACGGCATCATTTTGCTCCATGTTGAAACCAAATTGAACCTGGCCTGACTAGCTTTTGAAAGGAAGTGTCTTCACCCTATCTGAGAGAACCCTTGCCACCCATCTTTACCCCACACAAACTCAGTTTCAGGTTTGGAAGTTTCTCACTTTCTCCTTCTCCTCTCCTTTTGCTTAGGTCAAGGGCTTTGTCTAATTTCTCTGTCTATCCTCAACACTGAGCACAGAAGCCAATAAGTTGTAGATCCTCAATAAATGTTAAAGTAAAATGTAGCCTCAATTATGACTGCTATGTTTTGATGCACAACCTCCTATTCTTTCAGTTTAATTAATTATAATTGGTAGTTATTTATTTTTAAAAAAGTAAGTTTATGCTTTATAGACAAGACCCTAAGTTTGGAATTATACCTATTGTCCAAAGACCCTGCCCATATAATGTTGGGCTAGTTGTCTCATGAATAATTAAGATCATTTAAAATATCAAAATAAGTATATAGTGAGGACTAAGCATGTAAGCAATTCAGAGGAAAGAGAGATTGGTGCATGCAGGAGTATTGGGAAAGCTTTCTTTGAAAAGGCAAAGTTTAAGCTAGTCTGAAAAATAGGACAGAAAAGAAGGACAGAGATGATCATCCTAGAATAACAAATATGAGCTATGATCCAGGGCTGGGAATGCACTGTAACTTTCAAGGACTAATGAGTAGAATAATTTTTTTTTTGGAGGGGGGGAATCAATTTTCAGAAAAAAAAAAAGACAATTTATTTCAAAAAAAAAAAAAGAAAAGAAAGAGAAAAGAAAGAAAGAAAGAAAGAAAGAAAAGAAAATGGAAAAATGGGAAAGCCAACTTGTGGCCATGTTCTTGAAGACCTCTATTTTGTACTTAAATTCAGAATGTCTTTTAAAAATAGCAGGGGGAGGGCAGCAGGTGGCACAGTGGTTAAGGTACTAAACTTCCATATGGTCAACCACGGTTTCAGTCCGAACATGGCAGCTTCAAATTCACACCAGGCATGAAAGGGTGTCTGCCCAAAATCATAAGAGGAGAATGGAGGACAAAGGGTTGCAGTGTAGCCACCCATCTTGGGGGGTGATTTCTCACTTTCTTGTTCTCTCTGGTGAGCTTATGTGCTCTATAGCAAAAGTCTCTCACCAAAAAAAATAAATAAATAAATAAGTAAGTAAGTAAGTAAAAGAAAGAAAGAAAAGAAAAACAGCAGAGAGGATTGAAAGTTCTGTGATTATTAAAGAGGAGAAAGATCAATTTGTAAGGACATTTTAATATGGCTTGTAAGGAAGGAGGTAGCACTGAAGTGAATCCAGTACAACAGTGAATCCAGTGAGAAAGCTGTCAGCATAATATAGGAAAGAGATGGTTGCAGAATATATTGACTGATTAAATATGACTGAAGGAGAACGACGTGAGAGACAGGATAGAGGTTTCCGTCAGGGTAGCTAGAGTGATGATATTATTGGTAGATATGAGGAAGGCAAGGCAGATCAAAGGGAAGCTGTTTGGGGAAAGAAAGAGAATTCTGCTTTAGACCTATCAATCCTACATATTATCAGATTGCTTGGTAGAAATGTGGGCGAAGAAAGTAGAGGCCTGGAGATTAGAATGGAACCTTCCAGCTGCCTTGAAAGTCATAGGCAATTATTTTTGTCCACATATTATAAATATATGTGTGAGTGTATTGAGTGTAGGCCTGCTTTGAAGCAATTAGTACATTTTGATAATATTTTGAACTAATGTCTAAAATGAATCCATGTGGGACCCTCTGAATCAAAGAAAAATAGACTGATTTTTGAACTTTAAAACTAAGGATCAGGGGACAAGTAGGTGGTATGGTGGTTAAGGTGCTGGACTCTCATATAAATGACCTTGGTTTGAGTCCCAACCTAGTGGCTTGAAAATCACACTGGGTACATGTGTGTGCATGCCCAAGATCCCAGGAGAAGAATGGAGGGGAAGGGATTACAATGTGGCCATACCCCCTGGAGGGTGATTTTTGACTTGCTCCTTTTCTTTCTCTACAACAAGAGCATGCACCCTATGGCAAACACCTAAAAAACAAAAAGCCAACAAACAAAAAAAGAAACAAACTGTAAAAACTAAGGATTGGGCCAGCAGGTGGCATGGAGGTTAAGATGGCTGTCTCCCTACTCTGTCAACTGTGCTGTTCATGTCCCAGACCTGGAAACTTGAAAAACATGCTGGGCATGTGTGCATGCATGCCAAAAATCCCCATCAAACCCCTTATGTGATGGGGTCCTCAGAGCTTCCAAGTTAATGAACACATCAATGTACTGAGGAAAGCACATTAGAGAGGGCACAGAAGCTCCACGCCACCCTCCTTCCATGCCCTCTGTACCACTTCCATTCAGCTGTTCTTGAGTTGAATCCTTTATAATAAACTGGTACATGGAAGAAAACATTTTCCTGAGTTTCATGAACCATTTTAGCAAATTTTTGAACATGAGGGTGTTATAAGAACCTTGATTTATTGGTCAGAAGTACAACGGAAACAGATTTACAACTGAAATGGAAGCATTCTATTAGGACTGAGCCCTAAACTGGTGGTGTCTGTGCTAACTCTAGATAGTTAATCTCGGAATTGAACTGAATTGTGGGACGGTGTCCAGAGAGTTGAAGAACAACTTGATATGACACATTTGGTGTCAGGGTACTGTGAGTTAAAATATTTTAATTACTTAATCCTGAAATGCTCCATGAAAGGCAACGTAGAGGACTGATTCAGGTCCCAGACTTCTTAGGATCAAGTCTTCACTGTGTGACCTAGGGTAAGTCCTAGATCTTACTGTGCTTTCACCCAAATGAGGATGATGATATAGGCCACAGTACAAAACTGTTTTGAGGGTAAAATATATTAATATAAATTTAAAAAGTGCCTCCCGGTGCCTGGTCTGTGTATTGCTAGTTATCACTATCCCCAGCACCAAGAAAGATAGGTGACTTATATATGTTAGTTTATCTAACTCTTACAGCAATCGTATGAGACAGCAGTATTTTCATCCCCATCTTACTGTTAAGATAACTGAAACTCAAAACAAAATTAAGATCACATCACAAAAAAATGGTAGAGTTTGGATTTTAATACAAATATACTAAATCCAAAAATCTTTATTCTTTCTAATAAACCATATTTTTAAAAAGATTTATTTATTAAGGAATTAATGCTAGGTGTTACATTAGGAAAAAATATATTCAAGGGCTTAAGTAGAAACTAATTGCAGGACCAGTAGAAAGTGTGGTGAGGTGTTGGACTCCCACATGACTGATAGAGGTTCAAGTCCCAGACTCGGCAGCTTGCTTTCTCACTTTCCCTCTCTCTTTCTTTCTCTGTCTCTCTATGGTGAACACATATTCTCTGTAGCAAATTAAAAAGTAACAATGATAATCATAAATAAAATAAAATAAATGATTCTTTTTTTTTAACAATAGAAAGTAAATAGTTGCTTTCATAAACCCAATGCTGGTCTAGTGTAGAACAAGTGGCCTTACTCCAAACTAAAGCTATGTAGAATAAATAGACTCCAAAAATCTCGATGGCAGAAGGTAAGAGAGATGGAGAAGGTGTACAAGCTTTTCATGATTCAGCCTGAAGTTAAACAACACATCCATATATAACCCACTGCTCCAGACTAATCATACATCTTAACTTTACTGCAAGGGAGGCTGCAAAATGAAAGGGAACAAATGGTTATTGGAGGAGCTTTGTCTATACCAAAATAAACCATTGCCAGGGGCCAGACAGTGGTGCAACAATAACTCAACACTTCTCAAGGCTGACCCACATTGGAAGGTTCTGGGTCCGCGTGTGAGATCTCCCTGTGCTTGCTGCTCATGGCCACCCTCTTGGGCCTGACTAAAGCCAGGATAGATTACAATGTGAAGTTCTTGTTCAAGTTCATGCACGCTCATGAGAGAAAGAAGGAGAAAAAGAAAGTAAGAAAAATTTTTAAAATAAACTATTGCTTAAGATAAATTTCTGAAATTCTTAGATGTTTTAAGAGTTTTTGTATTTTGGGGAAACTACAAAAAATTTAACAAATCTACTGTAATGGACAAATGGGGAATGACAAATCTACTGTAATGGACATCTATTATTTGATCTGCTCAACAATGCTGTCTTATTTTCTCAAAAAACTTTTGCTAAAATGGAAGAAATTCAGTATCTGTCTAATGATAGTTTTCATATGTGAGCTTCTTGAGCTGTCAGGAGTCGTAGGGAGTGGATCACTCTTTAACATGAGGAAAATAAAGGAACAAACAAAGATAACGGAAAAAATAGGAGACAGTGTGTAAGACCCTATTTCTAGTTATTCCTGAACTGGGGCTAATCAATACCCACTGTGGCCATACTGTGTGTTTTTGGATCAGCTCTTATCTGATTGAGCCCACATCTGTACTGATAGGTCATTCATTATCTGTACCACTCAGGGTTTCATTATATTTTAAATATTAACCTTGTCTGGGGTCGCTAACAAGTCTTCCTTCTGTTTATCCAGTTGGATGCTTTGACCAAACCATTTTGCCTTTTAGTTTGAATTTGATTTCTCTTATTTCCAGCTGAAAATATCTTATTGCCTCATTGATGTATCTAACAAGTATGTATCGAGCACTCACAATGAACTTGACAATATTCTAAGTGCTGAGGATAGAATAATGCACAAAACGAAATGACGGCTGCTTAAGAGTGTATAGGTGAGCAAACTTTGTGAAATCAGTCGCAAATCCACTGGTTTATACTATGTGAAATGCCGTCAGCCTATTTCTCAGTATTTAAGATCTAACATTAGAAATTAATGTTGAGGGACCAGCAGTTAGCGTAATGGCTATGTCGCTGGACTCCCACGTAGTGGAACACGGCTCAAGTACCGGACCTGGTGGCTTAAACTCATGCCGGGCGCATGTGCATGCGTGCCCAAGATCCCGAGAGGAGAATGGAGGAGAAGGGATTGTGGCGTGGCCATCCCCCCTGGGGAGTGATTTCTCACTTCCTGTCTCTCTGTCTCTGTCTGTCTGGCTGGCGAGCATATGCACCCTATAGCAAAAAAACCTCTCCAAAAAAAAAAGAAAAAAAAAAGAAGAAATTAATGAAATTAATGAAAAACAATGAGAGGGAACAGCAGATAATGGCAACATCACTGGACTCCCATGTAGCTGACTGCAGTTTGAGTCCCAGACCCAGTGGCTTAAATTCATGCCAGGCACGTGTGTGTGGGTGCCCAAGATCCCAAGAGGGGAATGGAGGAGAAGGGATTGCAGCGTGGCCATCCTGCATGTGGGCGGGGGGGGATTTCTTGCTTTCTGTTTCTCTGTCTTTCTGGTGAGCACACATGCCCTATAGCAAAAATCTCTCAAAAAAACAAACAAACAAACAAACGAATGAGGTCAGTCCCACAGTGCAGTGGTTAAGTGCTGTGTCTAAAGAGGTGGATGCTATATGGCTGACTGCAGTATGAATCCCAGCCCCAGCAGCTTGCAAAACACATTAGGTCCATGTACATGTCCAAAATCCTGATGGGAGGGAGAAGTGGAGGCTAAAGGATTGTGGCATGATCCTTCCCGATTAAGGGGTAATTTCTCTCTCTCTCAAATGTGACTCTGACCATTAAAAAAAAAGTAATGATAATTATGAATTATGAATATAATGAATATTATGACTATTCATATATGAATAATATACTCAGTTTTTAACTCTTGCTATATAATGAAAATTTAAAAGAAGAAGAAGAAAGCTGATTTTTATATGAGTTTGGTTAAACAGACTTAGACCAATGTAAAGAAAAAGACAGTGTAAGCCAGCAGTCTGGTGGTTAAGGTGGCTGGATCCCAAATTGCCAATTACATGGTTTAAGTCCCAGACCCAGCAGCTTGGAAAACACACCAGGCTCATGTGTCTGCATGCCCAATATCCTGAGAGGAGAATGAAAGCGAAGGGACTGTGGTGTGGCCACACTCCCTGGGGGGTGTTTTCTCAACTTCTCTCTCTCTCCATCTCGCTCCAGAGAGTCCACGTGCCTCAGAGCAAATTAAAAAATACAGAAAGAAAGAACAATGCAACAGTATCACATGCACAGTATCTCACACACACACCCACACATATTCCCTAAATGATAAAAATATAACATCACTTTCCATTATTTTCTGGAACGCTGACACTATATTTCTTTAATAAGTAGCATGTGTGCAGAACCGCCCTGACCCTGTGCTAAGTCCCAAGGGAGAGATTTAAAAAGAGTGGTAGCTATGAGTTCCTTCCTCCCAATTCATTTTCTTTAAATTACCAAGCATCAAAATATTCCTAAATAGTCTGATTAAGGTGCTCAGGAGTGAAGGAGTTTATGAAAATAATTGAAGTGTTTCTACAATTACCACCTTTTCATATGTTCTTAAATATGTATTTAATAACGACCTTGTGTGTGTGTGATTATAAAGAAAACCGACAGAGACATGGAATACAGAAACATTAAAGCTAGCAGTTGAAGGATATGTCAGTTCAATTAAAGGTAAAATAATGTTTTGCCACATTTAAAATTGTACTTAAATATCATGTTTCAAAATGCTAATACTTTTATTTATTTTTTCCTAGAAATATCTGGGGGTTTTTTCTTTATAGAAAGCTTTAGAAGACTTAAAAAAAAAAGTATTTCTAGGGCATCAAAACGTTTTCTGCAAAATACATATTTAAATTACATAAGCCTTAATGAATAAGAAAAATACAAATTCACTCTTTGCTAAATTATATGTTACTTCAAAAATTATGTGATAGTGTTAAATAAACATTTCTAAAAATAAAATATCCAACACTCAATGAATCTGGAGTTTATGGTTCATCTCTAGGATTAATGACAGGCCAGGATTTTTACCTTCTTTTCACTCAGCCATAAAAGTTGAGTGTGTAAGTTTCTTATTTTTGTGCCAAGGGATTCACATTTTGAGAATTTCTTTTCACTGTGCTGCAGCATCTTGTCTTAAACTGTCATTAGACACCACTCATCACTATCAACGTCAGACGCAATAGCACCAGCTGCTTCTGCTGCAGATAAAAATGCTCCAGCTTCAGAGTTTAGATGCTGACCATCCTATAATTTCTGTACTACTTATTAGGCTGTCAGTTTGATTAGCAAAGAGAATTTCCAGCTGAACTTAAATAACAATGCCCTTCATATTATGGGAAAGAACCAGTACTGCAGCTCCATAAGTTCCTCGGGGACTCTCCCCCACCCCTGCCAGGTCTCCCTCTTGCATCCCCTAGTAAAGCTCCATTCTAGTAGGAGCTTAGTCCGACATGCCTGAGTCCTTATCCCAGGTGGCAGGTGGTCTGCCTCTTTCCTTACAGGAGATTTTCTGGAAGTCACACACCCTACTTTTACTTATAACCTGCTTGCCAAAAATTTGTCACATGGCCAAGCCTTGGCTACCATGGAAAAGAGGATTTGTAAACTTTTTACTTCACTGGCAACATGCTCAATTAAAAATAGAAGTTATTTCTTCAAAGAGAAACAGGAGAATGAATAATGGGAGGCAGCCAGAACACCCAACAGTATGTATTTGCATAAAACTTTACACTTTTCTGAAGAGCACATTCATTACCACATGTGAAGAAGAAATGGCATAGGGACCAGCAGATGGCGTAAAGGTTATATTGCTGGACTCCCACATGGCTGACTGCAGTTCTAGTCCTGGACCCAGTGCCTTAAACTCACACTGGGCAAGTGTTTGTGCGTGCCCAAGATCCCGAGAGAAGAATGGAGGAGAAGGGATTGTGGTGTGGCCATCCCCCCAGAGGGTATTTTCTTGCTTTCTGTCTCTCTACCTCTCTCTTTCTCTCTAGCGAGCATGTGTGCCCTGTAGCAAAAATCTCTCTCTCTAAAAAAAAAAAAAAAAAAGAAAGGAATATCTTATATTTCTTTCACCTATGATTTTAGTTGAGTCATAGAAAAAAATGTCCAACAGGGAATTGGTTGGAAACCAATATTATCCCTATGAGATGGATCACGTTTGTATCTCTCCCAAAACTCGTATGTTGAAATTCTGACCCCTAATATGATGATATTAGGACATGAAGCTTTTGGGAGGTGATTAGGGTTTTGGGAGGTGATTAGGGCTCCTGCAATCAGATTAAGGCCCTTTGGAAGAGACTTTCGGAGAGCACTGGGGTTTCTACCCAGTGAGAACACAATACAAGTTGGCAATCCGCAAGTCAGAAGAGAGCCCTTCCCAGCATCTAGCCATTCTGACACTCTGATCTCAGTGCTTCGACCACTGGGCATGTGAGAAGTGAATTTCCACTGTTCGTTAGGCATCCAGTCTATATTCTGTTACAGTGACTCGCAAAGGCACGTGTAGAGAAAGCTGATCCGAACTGAAATGAAGAAGGAAAGGAAAAGGTGCAGAGGTTGCTTCTCAGGTCCTGAGTCAGTATTTGTGCCCCTTGTAGCTGATACTGAGCCACGTAGACAGAAAGATAGCGTCTATTGTGTCATTAACTAGCAAAGCAGCGAAGGAGTGCAGGTACTCATCTCCTCCCAGCGGCAGTAAAAAATCATAGTTTTTAATTTTTGCCAGAGGGCACGCGTAATTACCAGACAGTGACAGAGAGAACAAGAGGAAAAATGAGAAAGCACCCCATGGAAAATTGTCTCGCCACAATCCTTCTCCTCCATTTCTTCCTCCTTTAGGGATATTGGGCATGCACACATATGTGCCAGGAAATGATATTTACGCTGCCGGATCCATGCAGTTTCCCATAGGCCAGGAGCTGGCCCCAATAAAACCATTTTAAAAAGTTTGTGTTTTATGTCACCTACCACGAAGTACTTTGACCTAGGTAAATCATTAATGCTTCAGGTGTGCAGACAAAGCGGTAACCTGCTCATTCAACAGCTATTGCCTCCAGTTTCTCTCTCACTATTCTCTTTGAGAGGGCCTGGAAAGCTAAACATTTCATTTTAGCTTTCACGCAGGGGTAGTCGTAGGACAGTCCTGCACAGCTCTTTCTAAGTAGTGTTTCTGGATAGCATCTCCCTTCCTGAATGAAAAGTTCACTCCGCAGTAGAAGACGGTCTTTGTTTTTCTACAGCCTACTTCTTCAGACTCCTGAGGTGAGACCAGCAGGTACAGCAGCCTTCTGCAGAGGGGAAAAGCCACCACCAAGACTGTCTCAGTAGAGAGAAAATGCCTAGTTCCCTGATAACGTTTTGAACAGATGCACCAACACTCGACTACTCATTTGGGAATTCTTACTGTGAGAACACATATACATATATATGTGGTATTTAAGTTACTGCTGGTTATGATTTCTGTTGCTTATGACTTATTGCATTCTTAAATGTAGTGGGTGGCTTACAAAGTTTTTCAGGGCCAGCAGGTAGCATGGTGGTTAAGGTACTAGATTCCCATATGGCCAACTGCAGTTCGAGTCTGGGACCTGGCGGTTTGAAAATCATGCCAGCACATGTGCATGCATGCCCCAAATCCCAGGAGCAGAAAGGACTATGTGTGGCCATCTCCCCGGGGAGAGATTATTTACTTTCCTTCTCTTTACCTCTCTCCAGTGGGCACACACACCCTATGATCATAAGCTAAAAAAAACTAAAATGCTTTTCTAGATTGTATGCTAGCCCCAGGATCTATTATAAGCATTGTAGTCTGTCCTAGAGACTCGTCTTCATGTTACCACCTCCCTCCCGGGCACTTTCCTCAAGCCTTCTCCTGTGTTCCTGCCACTGCCTTCACCTTCCACGGTGGCCACCACCGGCATTGCTGCCACAGCCTGATCCATTGTTCTGGCAGCAGCTGTCTTTCACTAAGGATGTTACTCAAACAGCAGTCTGGACATGTGGAAAGGCACAGCTTCCTCTCTTCTGATGTCGTGCCACTTATTGCTCCCTTTTTCTCTGTTCGGACCTGTTACCATGGCAAAGCAGGCAGTAGGTGCTCTGATTCTGTGCGAAGCAGGGGCACTCTTCCTTTCTCACCATTCCAAACTTGCTGCCACTCCTATGGAAATTCACACACACACACACACCCTAATTGCTAGTTATGTAGAAATGCCACCTTCATTTGGTTTTTTTTTTTTTTTTTCAGAGAGATTTATTTGCTGTGTACCTGCCAGAGAGACAGAGAGACAAAAAGTGAGAGATAACCCTCTCATGGGGAATGGTTATGCCACAATCTCTTCTCCCTTTTCTTCTTTTGGTACTTTGGGCACACACACACATATGCTCCTGGGATGAGTTTCAAGCCGCCCAGTCTAGAACTTAAACCACTGTCAGCCACGTGGGTGTCTAGTGCCTCGACCACTATGCCACCTGGTGGTCTCACCACTTCCATCTTTGTTTTGGAGTCCTCCTTACACTTACACTTGAGCATTTACCCCTACGAAAGTCATGTAGGATTTAAATTATTATCTCCACTTTGAAAAAAGATAACAGGCCTAAATTAAAGCAGCTGCAAATGGGACAAGACAGGATTAAATGCCATCTACAACCCCAAACCCTTTATTTTTCCACTTTATTTTATTTCCTCCAGTGGCTAGCATACCGCTTCTGCTCTAACTAAATTATAATTATGGAGGAAAAGCACAAAATGTTAAATGACTTTTAAAGCAAATCACTGCCAAATGAGTGGTACAGACAATGCGTTGCCCTAGGAACACAAAGGAAGAATAAATGTCAAAAGGGAGATTGTTTCAATACTTAACAATCACCAATACAATGAGTCATAATTCTTTTCCTAAATAAGATTCGAACTCTGTCACGGCTCATGTTGTCTTTGGGTAGCTTTCTAGCAGGTATAGCAGTCACAGAATAAACAGATTTTTCAGTCCTTTTCAGGCTGCTTGAGACTTTAGGTGAAGTAATAATTCAGGCAGCAGCAGGGCCAGGAAGAGGAGCAGAGTTGTCAGACAGACAGGGTTGGGATCATCCTCCTCAACGATCTTTTGCTTATTGTTGGTCAACTACCATTTACCCAAACATAGCCTGTGTAATATTGTAATAAACAGCTCTGGAATTTGTGGTAATGCTTCACAGAAGGAGAGAGTGTTACTAAATAAATGCAGCTACTCAGGAATTATGTTTTCTCAGGAGACAATATCTTCCAGAGTGAAGAGCTGAGATCATGGGACTGAATTTCTTTGTGCCTTCATTCAGTAAACATCAAATGCCTTCTATAAACTTTGGGCATTCCGAAATAATTGAGACCTTGTCTCCTTAAAAAAAAAAAAAATACAATAAAAAGAATGAGTGAAAAGAGAGAGGAAGGAAGAATGATAGGAAGGAAAGAGAGAAGGAAAAAAGGAAGGAAGGAAATGCCTTTGAATCAAATAAGAACTAATGGTCAGTTCTATTCAGACTCATATGATGGTGTAGAGGGAATTAAATAACTTATACATGTATTTATTTAAAGAATGATTATTAAAGTCAGACTGGAAGTACATCTTTAAAAAGTGAGATGAGATTTCTGCCTGGCACAGAAATAAGCCAATGCTCTGTGATGCTGAAGCCATGGGAAGAGCCTACGTTCAAATCTGAGGCCTCCCTGCACACGCCAGGTGTGCGTGTACTCAGGATCCAGGCTGGCTGAGGCTGGGTGATCCTGGCTGAGGCTGTTGTGGGTTACTCATTAAAGACCCTGATGGGGATGCTGATCTCTCTCTCTTCTTCTAATGTAAAAATCAATATACCATTTCTTCCCAAATAAATAAACAAACAACAAAAAAAAAACAGAAAAAAAAGAAAAAGAGGGCTTCTGTCTTAGTGAAGCTTATTGTCTACAAGAAGGAGAAAAGACTCAAAAATGTCTTCATGGGTGATATGTTTCCTGTCCTGGTTTTGTCACATAATGATCATGCTGTTGCGTTTATTTGTTTAATATTTGCTCTATGGCATATATGTGCAAGAGAGAGAGAAAGTAAGAAAGCATCCCCCAGGGGATGATGGCAATGCCACAGTCCTTTCCCCATATTCCTCTCGGGATTTGGGACACATATGTATAGGTGCCCAGAATGTTTTTCAAGCTAGGTCTGGGACTTGAACTGTACGATCAATCATGTGGGGTCTAGCACCTTAATCACCATGCCACCTGGCTGGCCCAATGACTATGTTACCTTAAATAGATCACATAATTACCTGTGCTTTGGTTTCTTGATATATAAAATGAATTGCTCAGCCTGCCTTTACTAACTTGTCAGGTGGCTAGGAATATCAAAATAAATAGTATGTTTTAAAATAATCCCTTTTTTTGAGCAACTGGCCCTGTAGCACAGCAATTAAGATCCCATGTGACTGACTGTGGCTCAAATCCTGACCCTAGGAGCTAAACAAACACAAACAAATTAACAAATGAACAACAACAACAACAAAATGCCATGAATGTGTTTATGTATTTTCCAAACCCCAAAGGGATGGAGAAATGGAGAAAGAAGGGCTGTAGCATGGCCGTGGTTCTGATGGGGGGGTGCTTTCTTCATCTCTGTCTCTCTCTGGTAAACATACGTGCCCTCAAGCAGTAAAAATTTAAACATTAAAAAATATATATATAATTCTCTTTTCTGGATTGTAAACCATGTTACAATTGCAAATACATTTTTTTTTCACTTGGCCATTCTTCACTCAATAAAATTTAGTACTGAGCAAGTAATGTCAATGCTAGCAAGAGTGAGTTGAGCACTGCAGACTCACTGTCACACTAAGAATATCAGGACAGATACAAAGAGCAAGCTTTTCTAGTTTGGGGATGATGGCAGTTTGTCTTGAAAACCTTTGCTATCATATATCATCACAAAAACACCCATCGTGAGATCCATATAATAAACCATCTGCCTACTTGCCTATATGTGACTACACAAAGGTTTACTCTCGACCCTTCTAAAAATATGCCCCATTCAGCTTGAAATGTGGCAGCTGTGCCAAAGCACATAGGAAGGTTGATTAAATGGCATGTTTCTATGATTAGATGCACAAATTTCCTGGAAAACTTACCACTCACCAGACGGAAGACCCATGCTCTTCAAATAAAACCCTATCTCCTGCAGAAAAAAAAAAATTAAAAGAGTTGTTTTTGCAATAGTCAATTAATTCGTGCTTATCACACAATTAATTCCTTATTAGAAGACTACCTAAACCTTGACAATAAAGCCACTTTTTTTTTTTTTTAATTCCCACATAGTTTACATTTCTGGAACATTCCAGTGAAGACACGTAGACATTGTTATTGTAAAGGGCTTAAATAGTCCCAGTGTTACTCTCATCCATCTCAACAAAGGCAATACAATTATTTCAGATCGTCATATAGAACCTTGAAAAACCTAGCAATTTAGTTAACATTTTCAAATGAAAATCATTTTTAATGGTTGAGTACTAAAGGATTTTTTGAAGGTCTTTTTCTACCTAGTTAGTAAGGGTACAGACTTTTCTGAATGCAGATTTGAAAGCAGAACTTGGGCAGGTTGATGAATTTCTTTGTATATCAATGACATCACCTATAAAATCTGTTTCCAAGTTTTATTCCCATTTTACTGACTGGCCCCCTATTCTCACCTCTCTTCCCACTCACTCACTGGTTTATTTAAAGCAGAGGTAGCAATACATGGCTTGTCAAGTAAGGAACAGGTAGAGACATTGCTAGGTAAAAGACAATTTTTGAAAGAAGTCCTGGAGAAAGAGAGGTCAACAGATAGCCTGGGACTCAATAACTCTTTGTTGTCAAGATAGAGATGAAGACCATAAAATCCAAGAAGGTGGAAAGGAGTAATAGCAATTAAAGGTAAAGAGGAACAGGAGTCAGAAATGTAGATCTATCAGGAATTTGATGTAGGAGACTAGCAAATAGAAAATCGTAACTGACCCTGATACTAACACGTTGATATCTTGCCTTTGACCTTTTCATACTTCTTGCCTAAAGTGGAAAGAATTGAGAAAAAGGAAATCAGGGTCAGAAGAATGCAGGTAAGTGGAAAAGCAACTGAAGAGAGAAAGAGAAGAACCCTGTTTTATAATGGTTAGTCTTTAATGCACTCTTATTTTTTTTCTAGTTATTAAGTGCTTCTGTACTACTGCTAAACAACAAATAGCCTTGAAGACAATAGTTATATGTAGATTTTACCATTCCTTCAACAAATAACTATTGGTTGAATATTTTATTCATAAAATGGGACTACGATTTGTTCCAAAACACACAATGGACTGTTTTGTCCAACAGGACTCTTAGAATATAATGAGGAAGATACTACTTATATTCAAATAACTTCGGCTTAAGTAAGCATAGAAAATGAATAAAAGTACTATAAGGATTCAGAGACGGAGGTCATCTCCCAGTTGAAATACTACGGGTATGCACTAGGGTAGTAGGACTCCTGTGGGACCTTAAAGGATTGGTAGGATTTCAATAGGGAGAGATAAAGGAGAAGATGAATAAAAGAAAATGTGGAAAGTTAAAGAAGCCAAAAATATCAAGAAGCAGTTTTTGGCAAGAGTACTAAGCAATACTCTTTAAAGGAGAAATCAGAAGGTGAGGCCAAGGTATTTAACAAACTCAGTTAAAATAAAAGGTCTGATTTTGATTAAGAAAATGAAGAGCTTAGAATAGGTCTAAATGTGAATTGATGCAGATCAATCCCTTAATTCCACTATAATTAGAAAATCTCCATAGAGTTTATTAAACACAGACTATGAAGTGGACATTATGCTAGCTAACTAAAGAAATTAAGTATTTTCAGTACAGAGGAACTTCATTGCCTAAATCATTTCACATGCAAGCACACTTTCCCCCACATTATTATTCCTATCGTAATAATAATGATAGCATCTTTTTAAAAGCATATTGTAACTCTATTATAATTCGGAAGTGCTGATGTTCTGATTTAGCAACACATTGGTTGACAAGGAGTTCATTGATGTTAGGGTTCACACATCGGACTGCCAAAGAACTTGAGTAGTTGGAACTCAGTTCTTTGACCCCCCAATTTTCATATTGCAACAAATTAGAAAGTGTCATTCAAAGTGGTTTTGAAAAGGAACTTATGTAAACATGGAATTAAAAAAGAAGTGGACACAACTGCAAAATAAGATGGTTTTTTTTAGAAAGATGAAGCCAACTCTATCTTGGCTTCCTGTATCAGGTAAGGAAAGAGTTTGTAAAAAGGGGCCGACAAAGCCAGAGTCACAGTACATCTTTTAGTTATAATTTTGTGCTTCCTACCAATAACTCTTACTTGCATAAATGGATGAAAGTAACTCTAAATGATCACTTTGGTCACTCTTGGAATGAGTGTGTATTGTACCTGGGAGGGTTCTCCCTTTTGACTTCTTCTAAAGGGACATCTACTGTTTAAAATGCCTCTGGTGGAAAAGACATTATTAAAATGATCATGGATGACTGCTAAGAAATTCATTCTACTCTCTAGAAACTGCTGGGAGCAGCCAGTTCAAATTTGGAAATCAATATTGCATACTGAGGCCATTTTGTTCTGAAATCACCTCAGTTCTTGATTATTGTAGTTCTCTGGAAAATGCCTCTTCCTTTTTTCCTTTTTCCTTGGCAACAAATAAGTGTTCCTTATTTTTAGTATTCAAGGTGATAAGTGAGTTTAATAGGAGAAAAAATGTATTGCCGAGTATTAGGAGACAACCATTTAGTCACTAACCTGCGATGAGATCTTTGGCAATGGGCAGTTGCTTGAACTTCAGTTTTCTTAATTATCCCAAGAGTGAATATGTTTTCTGGCATTCCTTTTAGATTTTGCACTCAAGTTCTCTGATTAAATAGTAACCCAGACAAACCAATCTACTGTGAGGAGTCTTTGAAAAGTGAGGATAAAATTGAGTCTGTCCATCTTATGATATGAGAATGTTATTCTTTTCCAGTGTCTAGGTGATCCTCCAAAGAATCTAAATACCTAAATATTATTTTTATTTTCCTCAGAACCTTCTTAGTGAAATAATTTAATTTTTTGAAGAGATGTATTGAATGTATTGATAGTATTAAGGGGTAGAAAATATGTGGCATGGAAAATTATCTGAAGGTTGGCAACAAGACAGAATGATGATGATTTTTAATACTATAATAGAGCATGTTCTAATACTCTGGTTGTATTAATTCTTTCTACTCTCTTGACAAATGGAACTTTGTATGATATATTATTTGTAAGTGATTCAGGCCTAAACATTTTACAGCCCTATAAAGTTAGCAGTTAGTTTATAGAAAATTGATAAGGGGTGATTTTTTTTCCCTTTCCTAGTAGAGAAAATAACCCCAAAGTTTATGTCCCACTGTCCTGTACAACATAAGCCTTATTTCACTGGTCCTGTCCTTACTGGCTATATAATTCCCAGTTCTTCATAGACTCTTCAAATCACTTCATGCCATTCAGCTTATTGCCTCATTATTGAGTTAAAGGGAACTTTAGCCCCTGCTAGTCATCTATTTGTATGAGGCCTTGTTTTTTAAAGTTTAAAAATTGAGTTTTTAGACATGGGATACTCCTTTTGAGGAAGCACTGGGAAACCCGCTCTCTCGCCAGTTCTCTGCATTTCTAAAGCTCTGTCTTGTTGCGAAGGCCATGGATGGCGTTGATCACATCTCCATGCAATCCGTAGGTAGGGAATTTATTTCCACACTGTATCCACTTCTCTAGCATGGAGTCTCCCTGGACATAAAAGTCTTTTCATTTCTGTCAGAATTGGCTGTACCTTCTTGCCTTAGCTTAAACTGAAGCAAAGAACAAATCCTGACAATTCACCCATTATAATAGTATCTTTTTTTTAATTATTTAACAGAAAACAGCTTGTCTCCTTAACAGTAAAGAATAAAGTGACAGAAAATAAATGAGTTTCTAAATTTAAAACAGGCATTTTGTTGCTAAAGCAACCAGAATCTACAATTATATAATACAGATAATCTCCTATCATAAGAATATCACCAAATATATGCCGGAAGTAAAATGATCTTAGAAATTACAATTATTGAAAGAGATGAAATTTATAATTTACTGGAGTACAGTAACCATCTTAAACAGATAATCTGTTTTTGTTATTTTTATCTTTATAAAACTGAAAACAATTTTTTTAAAAACATGCCTTAGACATAGAGGAGATGAATATATAAACGTAGGAGCCCCAGAAGGAAATCACAGATGCTTTTTCTTTTTGAGATATTTTTGCAATAAGATACGTGCAGTCGCCAATGAGACAGAGAGACAGAAAGCAAGAAATCACCCTCCATGGAGGATGGCCATGCCACAATTTCTTCTCCTCCATTCTCCTCTTGGGATTTTGGGCATGCACACACACACACACATGCCAGTGTAAGTTTCAAGCCTCCAGATCCAGGATTGGAACCACGGTCTGCCATGTGGGACAAATTTTTTTTATAAGATCAGCCACATTTATCATATGGCAAAGTTGCTATGGTAACTCCCAGATTTACTGTCAATAAATTCAATCTCAATCTTCATTGTACTTCGAGCTTTAGATATCTGAAATTCAATAGCCATTATCAAATTACAGGAGTATGTTTAGAATGCATAAATACAGCATCAAAAGTGTAAAGACTCTAATAACTAGCAATGGCATTTTCAACTGAGACTGATGTAATACTTGTGAAAACGTGTTCATGTAACGCAGGGCTGTTTTTGTTTTTGTTTTAGACTTTTTCCTGTAGGAAATGTATGCTCACCAGAGAGAGAAACAAAGAGAGGGAAAGTGAGAAAGGCCATGCTGCAGTCCCTTTTCCTCCATTCTTCTCTTGCAGTACTGGGCACACAGGTACATGCACTCAGCATGTTTTTCAGATCACCGGGTCCAGGGGACTCGAATTTGCAGAGTTGGTCATGTAGGATCTGGTGCCTTAACTATCACGCTACTCGCCAGCCCTACAGAGGTTATATTTACTCTGTTATTTGTATGAGCTTGTTTTCATTGCTTTCACTATAGTATCTTTAACTCTCTTTTAAAACTTTTCCATGTACTTCAATGTTAAATTAGATGGACAAACTCAACTTCACAAATGATAGGAAACTGAGCTAAGGGTTACATATTCTCTTCTCTTACAGTCCTGCCAGATTGTAAAGGATTTAGGGTATTATGCTATTCATTTGACTACTTTGAAATAATTTCTTTCTATTAGTACATGTGGTGAGACATCTGACTTGGCATTAGAGCAGATTAGACATTTTTCAGGATAAAAGGAAAGATTAAATTCAAAAGTCGAGTTCATACTGGATATTGGTTAAATAATATTATCCATCGTTTACAGGGTAAAGGCTGATGCCCTGTATGTGGGAGGTATCAGGTTTTGTGTAATTCTGAATATTTCTTTGTTAAAAGCACTGTTTGCAGCTATGTCTTAAAAAGTTGAGGAATGAAGTACAATGCACACTTTTTTCTTCTTTGTCTTTCCTTCCTTTCACAAAGGACTTAAGGCCAAAGTATAACAGAAGGGGCGAAGTCAAGTAGCAACCCATGCAGGATGAGGGAGGCAGCTGCAGTGGTTCAGAGTGGGGTTTAGAGCTCAAGAGTATGAACAGGGAAACTATCCAGCCAATGGCTAAGAGGAAAGAATGGAGG
>NW_006160192.1:936541-981248 GCF_000334495.1 Tupaia belangeri chinensis | reverse complement strand
GAATGCAGCTCAGCACAAGGCTTCAGAGCCTGCACAGGCTGAGGGAGGCATCCCTGCAAGGAAGCAGGACCAGACTCCAGGGGTAAGAGCCAAATCAGAATGAGAAAGGCCTTCAGTTAAGATGGTTGAAAATCACTTTCATGGGCTATCTCTGTCGCCTGGTAGTTAGGGCAGCTGGATCCCATATGGCCAACCCATGGTTTGAGTTTCAGATCTGGAGCTTTGAGAAACACACCAGACATATGTGTGCATGTGCCCAATATCTTGAAAGGATGGAAAAATGGAGGAGAAGGGATTGTGGTGTAACCATCCCCCACAAGAGTGTTTTCTCCCTCTCCCTCCCTTTGTCTTTCTATCTTCCTCTGGCAAGCATGCACACTCCCTCTGGCAAAAATTAATATAATTTTTAAAAATCCTTTTTATAAGTTGAAAATATCATAAGTAAAAAATGACTTTAATACACCTATCTTAAACATCATAGCTTAGCCTAGTTACCATTAATGTGCTCAGAATATTTCCATTAGCCCACAATTGGGCAAAGTCATCTAAAGCAAAGCCTAAGCCTATTTTATAATAAAGTGTTGAATATTTCACTTAATTTATTGAATACTAAATGTGAAAAAAGGGTCAGTGCATTCGAAATATTTTCTACTGAATGTGTATTGCTTTTGCACCATGATAAAGTCTAAAATTATTAAGTCTAAGCTTCATAAGTAGGGGCCATCTGTGTGTATGGCAGGAGAAAAGAAATATATTCTTTTTTTTCTAACACCAGGGTCATAGCTGAGGCCACTATAGCAAAAGGCAGATTAACAAGAGAAAAGCATATAAATGTATTTAATATAAGTTTTATATGACATAAAAGAGTTCAGAACTGAAGACTCAAAGGAATAGGAAAACCCGTGTATTCTGTTTGTTTGTTTGTTTGTTTTGCCACAAGGTGAGGAATCCCCCCTCCCCCCAGGGAGGATGGCCATGCCACAATCCCTTCTCCATTCCTCTCCTCTCGGGATTTTAAGGTCTGGAGTAATTTTCAAGCCACTGGGTCTGGGACTCAAACTATGGAGTTGGCCATGTGGGATCCAATACCTTAACCACCCGGCCACCTGCTGGCCCAAACCTGAGTATTTTTATGCTTAGTCTGATAAAGAGTGGACAGTTTCAGGCAGATATGATTGGAAAACAAAAGAGTATGAGCCAATAATAATAAGCTGGCAGGAACTTAGGTCTATTTGTTCAGATTTTTCTCAGTCCCTATATCTGAAGAGATAAGGAAGTTCCTTTTTTTGAATATAGAAAGTGTACTTCTGAAATGAGCGCCTTGCAATCTGCTTAAGTGGAGAAACAAGAGTGGGAGACCCTCTTGTTTCTACAATTTTCTCAGGTATGAAGATGCCATGATTTAGAGTAGTATGACCTTAATCCCATGCATATACATTTGTGTGTGTGTGCGTGTGTGTGTGTGTGTGTATGTATGTAGGGATGCGTATAGTCTACATATGTTTGTGTAGGAGATCAGAATATACCACTGCAAAATGTGTCTATTTGGCATAAAGACTATTTGGGAATGCATCTTTTTTTTAATTGCCAGAAAGCACATGAATTCTACAGAGAGAGAGAGAGAAAGCACCCCCTATGGAGCATATTTACACTATAATCCCTTCTCCAGTTCCCATCCTGTTGGCATTTGGCATGCATACATATGCACCTTGCATGCTTTTCAAACCATCACTTCTGAAATTCAAACCACACAGCCATGGAGGAATCTGACTTCCTTAACCACCAGATCATAGGGTCAACTTTTGGGCTGATCATTCTGAGAATCTGCAGACACGGGAAGATCTTGACAATAGACTAGAAGTTACTCTTCTGTAGAGACAAATTTATATCTATAAAAGAGAAATCCTTACTTGAAAGGGTATCTCCCTCTCTATACCTGGAAGTGAAGGATGTCTCTAAATGACTAGAGACAATGGAAAAGGCACTAACTAAGCCACTGGGTCTGGGACTCAAACTATGGAGTTGGCCATGTGGGATCCAATACCTTAACCACCCGGCCAACTGCTGGCCCAAACCTGAGTATTTTTATGCTTAGTCTGATAAAGAGTGGACAGTTTCAGGCAGATATGATTGGAAAACAAAAGAGTATGAGCCAATAATAATAAGCTGGCAGGAACTTAGGTCTATTTGTTCAGATTTTTCTCAGTCCCTATATCTGAAGAGATAAGGAAGTTCCTTTTTTTGAATATAGAAAGTGTACTTCTGAAATGAGCGCCTTGCAATCTGCTTAAGTGGAGAAACAAGAGTGGGAGACCCTCTTGTTTCTACAATTTTCTCAGGTATGAAGATGCCATGATTTAGAGTAGTATGACCTTAATCCCATGCATATACATTTGTGTGTGTGTGCGTGTGTGTGTGTGTGTGTATGTATGTAGGGATGCGTATAGTCTACATATGTTTGTGTAGGAGATCAGAATATACCACTGCAAAATGTGTCTATTTGGCATAAAGACTATTTGGGAATGCATCTTTTTTTTAATTGCCAGAAAGCACATGAATTCTACAGAGAGAGAGAGAGAAAGCACCCCCTATGGAGCATATTTACACTATAATCCCTTCTCCAGTTCCCATCCTGTTGGCATTTGGCATGCATACATATGCACCTTGCATGCTTTTCAAACCATCACTTCTGAAATTCAAACCACACAGCCATGGAGGAATCTGACTTCCTTAACCACCAGATCATAGGGTCAACTTTTGGGCTGATCATTCTGAGAATCTGCAGACACGGGAAGATCTTGACAATAGACTAGAAGTTACTCTTCTGTAGAGACAAATTTATATCTATAAAAGAGAAATCCTTACTTGAAAGGGTATCTCCCTCTCTATACCTGGAAGTGAAGGATGTCTCTAAATGACTAGAGACAATGGAAAAGGCACTAACTTAAATCTGCATAATATGTTTTCCCAGGTCATCTCGTTACAGCCTTCTTTTTTTGTTTCAGTGAACAATGGTACTTAAGCCTCATTTCAAATCCACCTCCTGGAGGTTTACTCATTTTTATGGATAGCTCCCAGGCATGTATGAGTTATAAATATTATTAACTTCTGTTTGTTTTTCTCTTGTTCATTTGTCTTCTGTAATAGAGGTCCATCCCAACTAAGAACTATGTAGAGTAGACAGAAACATTTTTCTCTCCACCCTGTATATTTATAAGTGAGTGTGTGTTTACTTTTTCCTATTTAGCTCTGCAAGAAGTAAAACCCAACAGCAATAAACATCCTGTTATTTATTAATAAATACCACTTCACTTAAACACATCAGGACTCCTCAGGAATAAATGGTTAATCTCAAGGCTGAAGTATGGGAAGTATGAAAGCAGAAAAGGAGCATATTGGGCACAAATAAGAAAACTTTTCCCAAAACTTTGGGGAACATAACCTCAGGAGACACACACACACACACACACACACACACACACAAAGAATCCATTTTGAAGAAACTCTGACTGGTAAAATTGGGCCAATCTGATCTTCAAAATTAATAATGACACAAATATATTATAATCATTAGGGACCAGCAGTTGGAGTAATGGCTAGATCGCTGGACTCCCATGTAATCAACTGCAGTTCAAGTTCTGTACCCGGTGGCTTAAACTCATACCATGCACATGTGCATGTATGCCCAAGATCCCAAGAGGAGAAGGGAGGAGAAGGGATTGTGGTGTGATTTCTCACTTTCTGCCTGTCTCTCTCTGCTTTTCTATAGGGCGAGTGCACATGCCCTATAGCGAAAACCTCTCAAAAAAAAAAAAAAACATAATCATTAGATAACTAGTAAATCATTTATTGATACTGACACATATAAATAAGTAAATTGAGAACTTGATAAGACACAGGATATTTATATGGGTTTAAAATACATTTTTTTACAAAGATTTTATCAATTACAAAGTAAGAAAGGTATAATTTTCCAGAGGGGAAACTTGGTAGACATCACTGTAACCAACTGACCACAGAGAACATCAGCAATAATGGAACAAACTAAAATTGCACACCCCTGCTAAGATCCAATGAGAATACAGTATCACTTCTGTAATATTTCTGCCAGCATACACAACCCGGCTCTAATGATGAGGGAAGTTAGATCAACTCACCTGGCAAGATACTCTACAAAATAACTGGATGCACACTTCAAGAGTAGCAAGCTCATGCCAGTCAAAGAAAGACTGAGGGACTATGACCGAGAGGAGTCAACTAAATGCAAACAGTTCTGGACTACATCATTTTTTTCATAAAAGATATAGTTGAGGCAATTAGTAAAACTTGAATAGAGTCTAACAATTAGGTAGCATCGGGTATTAGAACATCATCCTGACTGTGAGGGTTTTGTTGAAATGTGGAAGAGAATAAAGATACAAGAACTTGAGAATTTTAGGAAACCATGTCAGTAAGAGTCTCAAATGAAGCAAGAGAAAGTCCTTTGTACCATACATGCACGTTTTCTGAGTTTTAGCTTATTTTCAAAACATAAGTATTGTACGTAAAATTAAAAAGTACAATTACTTTTTCAGTAATAGATCCTTTTCCTATGCCATCTTATCACTAATATTATAATACTATGAAAGTGCTATAGCTAGTCTTCATGTGGGGAAAATGTTTTAATTACCGAGATGTAACAGTGAAATTCAAGACATGGATCAATTTTCCCTACCTTTTTACTTTCTGGTGTCATAAACCTTAATGTCACAATTCCCATTGTCTCTTGCTGTATTTTTAAAAAATGTTTCAGAAAAATAGAAGCCACTGACAGTAAAATATAGTACTGAGACTCTTGGTAGAAAATATTTATCAACAGAATAGTTGAGTTTTTGTTGATGTTATAAATAGAAATTCATTATAATCGACCTTCATGCAATATTTTGACAAACCTACTTGAAGGAAGAAATATTAGTCTTGGATCAAAATGTTTTGAGCACAATGACTAATTTCTATAGAATCAAGGTAGCTCTGTTGAAAGGACCTGATTTGTATTCGTGAATATTAATTTATAAATCTAAATTGGATATTTTTAAAGGATCAACATAACGATAATTAAAAGCAATTCAAAAGTTGCAATAAGATCAATTTTTTCTTTGTTTTTTGTTTTTGTTTGTTTGTTTGTTTGTTTGTTTGTTTTTAGAGAGATTTTTGCTAGAGGGCACATGTACTGGGTGGAGAGATAGAGAGATGGAAAGTGAGAAATCAACCCCAGGAGGATGACCACACCACAATCCCTTCTCCTCCAGTCCACTCTCAGGATTTTGAGTACACATGCCCATGCACCTGGCCTGAGTTTTAAGCCACTGGTTCAGGACTCAAACCATGGTTGATGATGTGGGAGTCCAGTGACATAACCATTACACCATCTACAGGTCTCAAGATTAATTTCCTAATACCACTTTAATATTAGATTAATCAGATCTTTTTTTTTTCTTTTTTTGAAATTTTCTTATAGGGAACCTGCATGCACTAGATAGACAGAGAAACAGAAAGTGAGAAATCCCCACCACCACCCTGGAGGGGAGTTGGGGAGGTGACCATGCTGCAATCCTTTCTCCTCCATTCTCCTCTCGAGATTTTGGGCATGCATGCACAGATGCCCAATGAGAGTTTTAAGCCACTGGGTCTGGGACTTGAACCAAGACCAACTATGTAGGATTCCAGTGATGTCACCATAGTGTAAGCTGATGTCTGATGATGAGTCATTTGCATATTCCTTGTTTTTTGTTTTTTGCCTTTTTTTTTTTTAGAGGTTTTTGCTATAGAGTTCGTGTGCTCGCCAGACAGACAAGAGAGAGACAGAGAGACAGAAAGTGAGAAATCACCCCCCAGGTGGGATGGCCACACTACAATCCCTTCTCTTCCATTCTCCTCTCGGGATCTTGGGCACGCACGCACACACGCCCGGCATGAGTTTTAAGCCACCGGGTCCAGAACAGGAACCGTGGTCGACCATGTGGGAGTCCAGCAACATAGCCATTACGCTAACTGCTGGTCCCAAAATACCGACTGCTCCATATTCCTTGTTTTAAAGGACAATACTATTATGTTTTAGGAAGAAAGTAACCAAACAACAACTGGAGAGTTAAAGGAATGCTGAAACCAAAAGAGTTTGGAAATGTAACATTGCACGAAAGCCGTTGCCTTCTCAGTGAGTTGAGATTAATACAAACATGAAAGAATCACTCCTTGCCAACTTTATTTGGAGAGCCCAGCCATCCATGTGTGATGGAATAAATTTAAAAGTCAAGATGATGCAGGAGATACATGGAAAGGTGGGTCAGAGCATTCAGTTCGCTTTCAAATTTATTTCCTTACACATGGATGACTATCCAGTCCAAATGAACACAGAGAATCACGACTCATCTACAAGTATAACCAAGAAATGTTTGGTTTTGTTTCAGAAACACCTTTTTTTTGTTATCCTTTGCTCAACTGATTTGCCTGGCAGCTTTAAAAGAAGTTGTCTTAATTTCACAGCAGCAGATCAAATATTAGCTCATGCAACACTGGATTCACATGACAAAGTACAACATGTGAATCTTAACTTCTAAATGGCATATATAGAAAAGAAGCACATACCAGGAAACAGTAAAAGAACCTACAGGTAAAAGTACTCCTGAAGGGAATCCCCTAACACTGGGGCCCAAAAGTATAACTCTCAATCCAAGGTTGGAGGTCTAAGAACCTGGGGTTCTGCTAGTGCAAGTCTCAGGGTCCAAGAACTTACGAATCTGGAGTACTGATGTCCAAGGGCAGAAGAAAAGAGAAATGTCACAGCTCATCTGCCATTTTGTTCTAGCTGGGCCCTCGGCCAATCGGATGGCGTCCATTCACATTGGATGAGGGCACACCTTCCCTACTGAGTCAAATGTCAATCTCTTCTGGAAACACCCTCACAGACAAACCCAAAAACAATACTTTTACAGCTATGTGGATATCCCTTAATCCAGTGTAGTTGACAGCTAAAATTAATAATCACAACAGTATAATATTAAAAAGGTTTATGTTTAATCAGGTATATCCCTGTCAATGTTCACTTAAAGGAACATGTGTATGTTTTAAAATTTTGCTAGAGGGACATGTACTTGCCTAAAAGGACACAGAGAGAGGGAAAATGAGAAAGCACTGCACCATGGAGGATGGTCACAGCCCCATCCTTTCTCCATTTCTCCGTCCTTTCAGGATTTGGGGCATGCATACACACATGCCTCTTTGAGCATGCACACACACACACGTGCTCAGAATGTTTTCCAAGCTGCCCAGTCTAGAACTAAACAGCACAGTAGGCCATGTGGGATCGAGCCTCTTCAACCACCACACCCAAGAGCTGGCATGAGGAACATATTTTAGTCTCAAAGACAGGAATTTTGGTATCCAAAACAAATATTGCATAGGCAACATTGAAATGTACCACATAGGACTGTATATATAATATATATATATATATATACATATTGTGATCAACTACTTAATGAATGACCCCATAGAATTTTTCTAGATAGATCATTACAGTACAATAGAGAATAAAATAGACTAGAACTTGTTGTCTAGGCAAAGATAAACATGGGTCTACTGGGTACAAGGCTGAGTACATTAGTATGACTGAAGGTCATGATAAATAACGTCTCATCAAACACATTCACTGTGCAGTGAGAACGATTTGAGGTAAGCATCAGCATTCCTTACATTTTAGACCTACGTAGATAGAAGATAGAGAACAAGATTAAGAGTCAAGGAATCTGATATCTGGTCCCATTTTTCTACTTTTTACTTTTGTAATTACACAAAACTCATGTGAATTCTCTAAACCAGTGTTTTCATCTCTGATATGAAAACAGTAATAGATGTGAGCACAAGAAACAAAAATCAAAGTATGTATGTATAGGCATACAGTTATTTTTGTCTCACAGCTTTTTAATGGAAATCAAACTTCAACAATGCTGTGTACATAGCAATATAAGATTGTCAGCAGAGTATTTAGGCCGTTACATTGTCCTGAGTATTAATTCCTGTGCAGATGCTAATATTTGAGAGGTTTCTGATCAATGCCTAAAGATTTAAAGTATTCACTTCTACCCTTCAGTTCTTTCTGTTCAGCTGGGGGTTGGGGAGATGTTCTAGTAGCTACCCATCACTCTCCAATCGCTCTTTTTAATAATCTATGTTTTGAAAATCTCTCATGTCTAATTTACTTAAATTTCATTATAAAACTTTTGCCTCTAGAATAGATATTTGTAGTCAAATTATTTTACTTCTTTTTCTTTAGGTTTTTGCCATAGTTTGTGTGCACTGGCCAGAGACTAAGAGGCAAAGTGAGAAATCAACCCCTGGGGAGAAGGCCACACGCCACAATCCCTTCTCCTTTATTGGGTCCGGGACACAAAGCATGGTTAATGATTTGGGAGTCCAGTGCCTCAACCACCATATCACCTGGGGGCACCAGTCAAATTACTTTACTTTTCTCTTTGTATTGAGACTGCATAGATTATATTTTATTGATTTTTTTTACTACTAACACATAAGCATGATATATATTCTGAATTAAATGAATAAATATCTTCTCAGGTAGAGAGAATTTCACCTATAAGAGCATGAATGAAAAGCATGCATAGTAAGTAGGGTTTTTCATGAATTACTGTTTTTTGAAAATCCCAGCTTCTTGGCTTATAATATAGTGTGAAAGCTTATCATTTGTCCACTTCTGCTATTCTTCTCTTAATCTCTTACAAGAAAGGATTACACCTTTAAAAATATACATTTTTATTATTAATGCTTCCCTTTACAGTTACTAAAATTCTCCAGTAAGACTGCAAAAAAAAAAAAATCAAGAGAGGGTGATTACTAATAAATATTTTACTCAAAATGCCTTACAGCGAGTATAAGATGGAAAATATGAATCTCCACACTCTACTTACCATTAAGACTATGAAGATCTCACAGTGCAAAGGATTATTAGAGTGTTCAAATATCTGCAGTTTCTGTACAAGGCGGTCCCTGAATGTCCTAAATCACTTAGCTATCATCCTGGGCAGGCATAAGACTATATTTCCCAATCCCTTGTACACATTAGTAGACTCATGAGACTGAGTTCTGCACAATACAATGTGAGCATAAAGAATGGCAGTCTGACTCCTAAAATGTTTCCCTCAATATTCTCTAGTCTACTAAAAGGATAGTGCCAGAGTAACCTTGAAGCCATAAAATAGTGAAATGGTAGAGTCACAAAATGAAGGTTACCAACCCAACATTGGTCTCTAATTCAAGAATTAGCTTGTTACTTCATTAATTCATTGAGTTTTTCTTTTTTTAATTTCTTCTTCACATTTAATTGTACTACATATCCATAGCATACAATCTGGTTATTCAAAAACCTGCATTACATTACCATCAAGTCAAGGATATTACCATATGCATCTTTTCCATTAGAGAACTTTACATTCTTATGTCTATCAATATGTACTTCCACTCTAAGTCCCTCCCACCTATCCCTGCTATCTATCCCTCTCCCCTACAGTGTCTGATATCCACACTTGTCTTTCCTACTGTTATGTATTCTGGTCTCTCAAGTTCTGTGATAGAGTGCAGACATTTAGTAAATATTATTGGGGACATACTGTATTTGTCTTTCATAGTCTGGCTTATTCCACTTAGCATTACATCTATGTTCATCTACATTGTAGCAAATAACAGGGTCGCATTATTTCTTATAGCTGAATAATATTCCATAGTGTACATGTGCCATAATTGTTCAATCCAGTTATTCGTTCTTGGGCACTTAGATTGATTCCATGTCTTAGCAATTGTGAAAAATGCTGCAATCAACATGGACATGTAAGTGTCATTCTGACTGAATATTTTCCTGTTCTTTGTGTAAATACCAAGGAGCGGGATTATTGGGTCAAATGGAAGTTTTATTTGTAGATTTTTGAGGAACCACCATATTGTTTTCCTTAGGGGTTGTACCAAGTTACAATTCACGCCAGCAGTGTAGGAGGGTTTCCTTTTCACTACTGCCTTGTCAGTCATTGAGATTTGATGAGCATTTGTACAGCCTATGGTTATGAAAGAATAGCTAACCTAATTTAACAAAAACATGAACCCCCTAAATAAACTGGAGCATCTATGAAGAAACAACCAGATATTTAATACTGAAGGAAATTAAAATCAATATTACATTCCTTCCTATGAGATTTTAAAAGAGCGTTACCATGTTTTTTTCCCTACTAACTTAATTTAGAACTAAGTACCTGTGTAAGATATGACTCCACTGCTAAAAGTAAGAAGACACAAGTCTTTGCTCTGCTATGATTTCTCTTTCTCTGACCCTAAATTTTCTCATCTATAAAATGAAGAACTTGTGCAAGATCATCTCTAATGTTCATTGTGGGTCTCTATTACTAAGCCCATCAATCTCAAATATATTATGGTAATCTGCATTTTCTGGAGGTAATTG
Source organism: Tupaia belangeri chinensis (assembly GCF_000334495.1). NCBI lineage: Eukaryota > Metazoa > Chordata > Mammalia > Scandentia > Tupaiidae > Tupaia > Tupaia belangeri. Next base: position 970,750 of record NW_006160192.1, on the reverse strand, counting down.
GATTTATAAAAATTGAATAGAACAAAAAATTTGTAGAAACTCATTAAGGGAAATAGGCCAAGTTACAATACATATTTTGAAACAATTTTATGAGGCTCTTAATAATATGAAAATATAGGTATCTTCAAATATTTAAGGAAGCTTACACTGCATGCCAATTTTGAACATGAGCCTCCTGTGGGAAAAAAAATATAAGCTTTTCCCCAAAACAGGCTGATCGAGTATTAAAATTCATTACATTTATTAAATCCATTATCTAATATGGCCTAAGCAATAGAAATCTTGGAAAACATATTTGGTGCAGGAATAAGGAAAGAATAAAAGGACTAGCCTGAGGATGCATACTGCCTAGATTTGACTCTCTAACCTCCTCTCTAACCAGTGGTGACACCCACACACATGCTATTTTATCTCACTGTACCTTCATGCCCACAACTGTGAACCTAGAAAGTTAGTAATTCCTACTTTACAGGGTGGCTGTAATGCACATTAAATGAGTTGATATATGTAAAGTACTTGGAACAATACCTGTATATTATAGTTACATTAAATTAATTTTCTTAATTCATATAGCTTTGATATCATTTATATAGCACAATTATAACATTAGAAGATTTTTTTAATGGATTTAATGTTATTTTCCAGTGCTATTAAAAATTACAAATACTAGTTTTATTCTTTTTTAACTTATTCTTTGTAAATCTCTCTAGTTAAGTACATTATTAATATTAAGCTACTTTAGATTAAGACTGTCTCATTAAAATTGCTATACTTTGACATAAAACAAAAGGGCTATTAACATGAAAATGTCTAGAAAGAGGGAAAAAGTGATGACTTGGAACTTATAGTTTATGCACTGTAGCAGCACTGTCAGAGAAGAACCAAGATATTTGTATGCAAATAATCAAAATGATTTTATTGAATTGATTTAAAAAACAATTTAATGTCAAGAATTGAGCACACACATAAATAAAAGTCAAGATTTTTGTTTATATGTGACCAAAACAAATAAATTCTAGAACTGAAGGAAAGTTGTACAAAACCAGGGAAAAGTTAGTCTAGCATTAAAAAAAAAAAAAAGTATTTCTTTTTTAAAAAATTATTTTATTTAACTTTATTCTTTTTAAATTTCCTTTTTTGATCAAAGAGGCACAGAGCAATAGAGAGAGAGAGAGAACAAGTGAGAAAGCATGCCACCAGGTCTGGGACTGGTCAGCCATGTAGGAATCCAACACCCTTAACCACCATGCCACCTGCAGGCCTCACACATAAATATTTCTATATTGTTAGACTCAAGGACATCAGGATTATCTCCTTTCAAAAGTGTCCTGTTGAGAGCAATTTCTCATTGTATGGCTAACTAGATAGACTACAGCTCCCTTTCCCTCAAACTGGGAATACTGCTTAAAGGTTAACAAATGTGCTCGGAAAAGTTAAGCTCAAAAGGAAAATTCTCATTAAACAGAAGCTGAACACTAGAGTAAAATTGGCAAGCATTTTGGATGCCCTGAGGGTAATGAAAAGGTTCAAATAGAATAAAATATAAATAGAGCCAGCTATGGTGGCATGGAGGTGAAGACAGCTGGATCCCACATGGCTGACTGCTCAGTTTGACTCCCGGAACCAGTGACTTGAAAAACATGCCAAGCGTGTATACTTGCGAGCCCAAACTTCTGAGAGGCCAATGGAGGAGCAAGGATTAGATTGTGATGTGGCCAATCTCCTGGGGGGTGATTTCTTTTTCTCCGTCTCACTCTCTTTCTTTCTCCAGTGAACGTATGCACCTTATAGCAAATTAAAAGGAAAAAAAAAAGTATAACAAAAAGATAAAGGTGGTACATCTGTACAGAGCGTTTATCACCAATGTAGACTGCAGGACTGGAAGTTGCTCTTGGGGAGTCAGTGAGTGAACGGTGAGACACTGTGAGACCCCAGGACATTCCTGTACTCTACTATAGACTGTATAAATAGTGTACATTGGGCTAAACCAAACTTATCTAAAAATTCTTTCTTTCATAATACATTAATCTTAGCTTACTCTAACTTTTTACTTTATAAACTTTTTAACACTTCTAACTTTTCTATTCTTTTGCAATACAGCTTGCCTAAAATGCAAATATATTGTACAGGTGTACAAAAAGATTATCTTTCTGTTATTAATGTTTAATCTTTTTAAAATTAATTTTACCTTTTAAACTTTTTTTTCTTAAAAACTAAGACACACACACACTAGCCTAGGCATATACAGAGACAGGATCACATATCCCTTCTTCTCCATTTTTCCATCCTACCAGAACTTTGGGCAAGCATGCAAATGGACCTGGCATGTTTCTCAAGTCACCAAGGATTCAAACCCTTAACCAGTAGTCCATGGGGCCAGCCTCTAACCATATTTAAAATATTCCTAAATATTTTATTTTTGCTATTTTTGGAATTATAGTAAATTAGTCTTCTCTTCAAAGTTCTAATTAAGTGATGTTTTCATATATAAGGAATCATAAATATGGTATACAAATTATATAACCAGTTCTTTACTGAATTCTCTTGTCATTTAAATAGTTTTCCAGTTTATGCTCTTGAGTTTTCTGAATACAAAATTATACTATCAAAAAAAATCATACTATCTGCAAATAATGTTATATACTACTCTTTAAATTATAATCCTCAATTTATTGCACTTTCTAAATTTGTTTTCTTCCCAGTATTTCATAATCATGATAATATGCAACCTTCTGTTTTTCTCAGTAAATGGAAAGACCTCTAGCTTTTTCTATTTATCATAAAGAAAGAGAGAAGTACTACATTTAGTACTGAAAGGTAAAACTATTCAAATGTAGAATTATATATAGAAATATATATCAATACACATCAAGCTTATAATATTTCCATCTTTTTTTTTAGAGAGAGAGATTTTTGCTATATATCATGTGCTCGCCAGAGAGATAGAAAGCAAAAAAATCATCCCCCTCAAGGGATGGCCACGCCATAATCCTTTCTCCTCCATTATCCTCTCAGGATCTTGGGCAGGCATACATACATGCCCAGCATGAGTTTTAAGCATGCTGGGTCTTGGACTCGAACCATGGTTAGCTATGTGGGAGTCCAGGGATGTAACTACTATGCCATCTGCTGGTCCAAATAATATTTCCATCTCTTTTAACCATACCATTTACATTTTTGTTAGTATTAGATGTATAGTTCAGTAGATTTTTAGACTATAATAGACATTAGTCTATTTTGTCTTCTTTTGTATTTAAGTTTTCATTGTATGAAGTCTATTATTTAGAGTCACCAAGGAAAGCATCTCACAGCAATAGTACTTATATTTTTGCATGTTCAAAATATTTGTCTGTTAGTTTTATCTTTGAACAAAATTGACATAGGACAAAATTTAAAAATCATTTATTGAGTATTTTGTAGAAATTTCATTACTATTGTCTACAGCTGAAAATTGTTACGAATATCTCTAAAGACAACCTGGTATTTTTTTTTCACTTATTACTTAAATTTGCCGTGACATTAAAAGAAATCTTTAACTCTCTTCAAAGTTCTTCAGTAGGGGGAACCAGCAGTTAGCGTAATGGCTATGTCGCTGGACTCCCACGTAGTCAACTGCAGTTCGCATCCCGGACCCGGTGGCTGAAAACTCACGCCGGGCGCGTGTGCGTGCGTGCCCAAGATCCCGAGAGGAAAATGGAGGAGAAGGGATTGCGGTGTGACCATTGCCCCCTAGGGGGTGATTTCTCACTTTCTGTCTCTATGTCTCCCTCTGTCTGGCGAGCGCATGCGCCCTATAGCAAAAAAAAAAAAAAAGTTCTTCAGTAGGCTGAGTTATTTTTTTCTGAGATACAGTATTTTTTTTAATTTTTATTTTTATTATCATCATAACCTTCTTTATATTACATTGGATTACATATAACTTTGAGATACAATATTTTAATCTATAAGTTAATGTATTTATTTCTGAAAAGTTCTAATAAACAGTTGTTCCATCCCAATTTTTGTTTTTCTTCTTTGAGGACTCAATTATATGTTTGTTGGTTTTCCTTCTATCATTTTCTCTTCAGTCCATTCTATTTTTATGATTTCTTAACCCTTTTCTCTCATCCTCTATCTTCTCATTTGATTACTTTGCTTCTTGTTTCTCTGTTTCTACAATTATTTGATTTCTTTTTTTTACCTGAACTTGGCCATCTCACATTTTGTCTTTCCTCCTGTCACATGATTACTTTCTCTTTTATCTGCCTAAACCTCTTGTTCCTAAACTGAATTGTTTCACATACATATCTAATTTATAGAATGTGTTTGATCACCACCATTTCTATCTGCTTTGTAGCAAGATTTTTCTGAAAATGATATTGACTTTTCATCCATCGAATGTTACTGTCATTTCTTTTCTCATTTTCCAGTTTCTTTGAATATATATATTGTGACAATTCATCTTTCATTACTACACTATAGGAGGTCATTTTTCCCTATATTTGGATTAATGGAGTAGGGCAGGTCCCCCTTTTGTATTGTGTCAAATTTTTATCAAACCCCAGTTTGTGTATTTGCGTATATTCTTTAACCTTTACTTCTTCCCAGAGTACACAGTATTTTCACTTTGTTTTCCTTGCTGATTTACCAGTTGCTAAAAATATAGACAATCTTTGTTATTATTTTTTCAGACACCATTTGGTGGAGGAAAATTCTCAACCCAGTCTTTGTATTAATCACCATTATTAGAAAGATAGTTTTGGATAATGTGTCTTATGGGCTTTCACTTCGAAATATTTTCTTCGTATCTTCTTTTTGTGACCACAGGTGTTTTGTCTGTGCTTCATCTCACAGCCTCTGCTTGGTAGTCACCGGTTTTTGAGCTCCTTTTGGATCTAATTTTAGTTCGCATTTTCAGTTTTGTCCTAGTTTCACTGAATAAAGTAGAGAGAGCATTTCTGTTTGCCATAATCCTGCATGGTTTTCAAGAGAAGAAATAAAAGTGACTTTATGTCCCAATCATTAAATCAGAAGCCTGTAAATGTATTTCTCTTTTTCTTTTGCTTTCTTATTTATTTGTTTGTTTGTTAGTTTGTTTATCTTCTTGCCAAAGGGCATGTGCACTTTCCAGAGAGAGAGAGAAAAGCAGAGAGGAAGCAAAAACACTCTTCAATGGGGCATAGTCATCCTCCCATCATTTTCTCTCCATTTCTCCATTCTGTCAGGATTTGGGCTTCTATGCACGTTTCCAGTGTGTTTTTCAAGCTGTCAAGGTAAAACTTAAACCATATCGTTTGCCATGTGAGATCTGACTCTGATAATCGCTAGACCACAGGGCCAGTCCAGAAATGAAGCAAACCATCCAGCAGAAATTTAAAAACCTGACATTAAGTTAAATGCTATTTTGGAGGCCAGTAGGTGGTGTGATGGTTAAGGCACTGGATTCCCACATGGCTAACCACAGTTCAAGTCTCAGACCCAATGACTTGCTTTCTAAATTCTCTTCTTTCTCTCTCTCTCATGAGTTCATGTACCTATAGTAAATTTTAAAATAGTAATAGATAAAATTAAATAATTATTTTTTAAAAATAGTGAGGACATGCCATAATCTGTAAGATGAAAGCTATAGGCTCTATAACCAGACAGATTATTAGAATATAAAATGTAAAAATATATTTAAGAAATGACAACCCTATAGAAAAATAAGCAAAGTCTATGAAAGGCAATTTATTTAAAAATTGACTAAAGAAGTATAATGATGCTTAACCCCAGTGGTAGTCATGTGAGCAAAATTTTTAAAATCAAATGATGCAAAATGTAGAATGGGGAATGAGAAATAATCTTACATATTAATGTGAGCATAATTTGTTACAACTACTTGGAAAAGGATCTGATCATTGTGAAAACACAATAATTCTGTTCTTATCTATATTCTTTAGAAAGACATTGTCCAAGATATTAGTTTATAAGATCAGTTGTCATAACAATTAAACTTTAGAAATAATCTAAATATAGATCAACAGTGGGATAGGTAAACATTTATAGCATCATCAAATAGTGAAACACTATAAAACTATAAAAATAAATTACATTTGTATATGTATTTCAAAAACCACACAGGCCATATTAACATAAATATATAAATATATGCATACAATATGATCATATTAAGGTAAAGTTTATGACATACATTATTTAGGAATGTTTTCATGTTCATAAAAATATAAAGAAAAGTTAGGCCAGATGGTGGTGCGGTGGTTAAGACAGCTGGGTCCCACATGGCCAATTGTGTGATTTCAGTCCCAGACTCAACAGTTTGAAAAGCATGTTGGGCATGTGTGCATGCCTGCCTAAAATCCCAAATGAGAACTGAAGGAGAAGGGATTGTAGCATGACCATCCCTCCATGGGGAGGGGGGATTGAAGATTGCTTTCTTTCTCTCTGTCTCTCTGGAGAATATATATATACCCTCTAGCAATTTTTTTAATTAAAAAAAAAGTGTGAAGAGAGTGATAAATTAAGGCCAGACTTGAAGCAATCAGGGATTCATACAAAAGCAATTCAAAATTTGAAAAGAAAGTGTTAAGGGACAAGTTAGTCATAGCTAGGATATCTGAATATCAATACTCAGCTCAGAGAAGCTCAAGGAATCTACTTCCCTGAGAAACCCATCAAAAGAAACACTCACAACATTTCTGCCTCTCTGTCTCTATTTCTTATCCACTTCATCCCACTGCAGCAAATGCTGCTGTCAAATTGGACTAGTTGATATGTACAGACAGACATATAGACTATAAAATTAATTGAGAGAGCTGCAGCCAGGGCCATTCATTTTGTAGAGCAGACGGTGCAGTGCAGCCCTTGCCGCACTGTCCTTGTCCTCCCAGGCTGAGTGGCCATATCCAGGGCTCTTGTAACAAGTTTCCATAAAATGATTGATGACAGAATTGGTCTGCCTCCTGCAAAATTGAGGCCAGACCATGCTGAATTTGTATCTTTTACTTACTTTCCTCTAAAATGTTTTCTTTCTTTTTACCTGCTATGCTTGATGTTAAGGGACCCTATTTAAGAGATCAAACCTATAATCTCAACTCTATAACCACCTATAAAAACACCATAACTCTAGCCAATTATTTGTAATTAAAAGTAGTATCTCTTTCAATATATATGAAAAGGAAATCAAATTACAGAATGGCTTATTTATCTGCAGTGGAAATGTATTACTCCTGTAGTCACTCATTATTTTTTTATTTAAATTTATTTATTTATATTCATTCACTATACATCATTACAGCATACAAAATGAGATTTACCATCCAGAATACACTGTATATTGGCTCCATCAAGCACATCAACATATGTGTTACCGTCATCAAATAATTTTATGAGCCTTGACAACCCGCAGAGCATGCAAAGGCAAATGATCAGACCTTAGATATGTTAGACCTTCTAGGATGGTGTTTAGTAAATCAAACTAACAAAGCAGTAAGAGAGCATGGTCTGTCCATTGCAAGGACAGACAATAAACTCTGGAAGGAGGATATCGGTCCGGGGTCACAGGCACTTAGGCTGCACCATGAGGAGCAGCAACCCATCTGCTGGCGTAATCAAGGGTGCAAGCCTTGTGGACACAACATTATCCAGGCCCCCAGCCTTGACTTACCACCTCAGCACTCTCTCAGGGATGATTACTGCAAGCAATGAGCCGTAGCAAGTTTCCATGGAGCAATGTTTAGTTCCTAAATCATTCTGTCCAGAAGGAGGTGAGTGCTCCTGCTAACCAGCCTGCAGGAAATCAGTCTTAAGCAAATCTTCCCTCTCACTACCAAAACTAGAAGGCAGAACTCATTTCCCTGCTATCCTTACAGATAGAACATTGGTGTGTGACATAGGGTAGACCAATGAGACACAGCCATAGAAAATTTCAGTTTCCGTTTCAAACAAACATGGAGATGCAGCCACGATAAAGTATCCATCTTCTGAGAACGACGCGAGAAGAATCAGGCTTTAGGAAGCAGCATGGTCACAATTTCTGTGGCTAATGTCTAGTGTGTTTGGTGCAGGCTGCAGCATTGTCTCCCAATAGCAACAGAAGAGGAGTGTTTGCTGAAACAGCTTCTCCTAGTGCTGTTGATGTTTTCTTTGGCTATAGATCCTCATAGCCTCCATCTCTCACCTTCCTCAAGATTATATAATCTACCAAACGTGTTTTAATAAATTCCTTTCCTATTTAAACAAGCGACATAGCTTCTCATATTTCCACCAGAATGCTGACAGATACTGAATTTGTTATAGGCATGCCTGCAAATACCATATCCCCAGGAAAACAGAAACCTGAAATTGGTTATATGGGCAGGTTGGATTTGGAGGTAGTAAAGATCCAGCTTCTGGCAATCCACAAAACATAGTAACTGAGCATTTAATTACACTCTCACCTACAGTTGTCTGGAATGAAGGGCTCATTGAAGACTGGCTTCAGAGCATGGGGACCGCTGTCATAGAACAGTGTGAAGGACAGAAAGAATAAAAACCCTGTGGGGTATATGGCCACTTTCTAATAATACTAGAGAATCACACCCACCCAGATGATATTATAAGCTCAAAATCTCAAATTCTCACCTCAAAGAATAATTCAGTGAGAAAAACAGAAACTTTCTACAACGAAGCTAAACGAATTTGTCTCATATAGTTATAGAGCTAAGGTAATCAAATAATTAGATTTTGTCAAATGGTATCATCTGAATATACATTGTTGCCAGGTCTCTTAGGTGAGATTTAGACCTCCAATGGGAAAGAGCATAGCTCTGGAAACTGACATGGACTCACAAGAGAACATTCGCAAGACTCTAAGTATTCCAGATTACCTGTTATTACTACGCTGCCTTTACTAGCAGAAGCAGCCTTTCCTCTCCTGTCCTAGGCAATGCTTTCCTACATAAATATCTTTCAGTGCCCTTGTCTTGTAAAAGAAAGTCAATTCTCATGTGTCATAACCCTCATGTAATATAACCCTCATAGATCTAGGACCAGAATCAGATCCTGCTTGCTGTTGTTAGGGCAGAGCAAGACAAGGAGTAACTACATGTTCAACACTTGGAGGGGAACTATACCTAGCATAAAATAAAAAAATTTTGATAGTTTATACATTAACCAAAGCCTGAAGAATATGTATAGAAATGGATTTTTACATTACACTAAAGAAGAAAAGAAATTATTTTAAAATAAGCTGAATTTCTCATATTGGGTACACTTACCAGAGATTTTTAAAATAACTGTTTAAGCAGCTGAAAATGAGTTGAAATGTTTTCAAGACTGGTTGAAGGGAACCTGGATTCATGGTGATAAACAAAATTAAGGGGTAAAGAATGTTTGGGATAACGTAGATGAGGGAATCCAATGTCTTAGGGAGCTAGAAAAATTGAAGTGAGTTTATCATGGATAGCCTGATCCCCATCCCCCCTGTTATTTCCAAAAAAACTTCAGAGGACCAATAGCTCCAATAGGTGCTTTGTGAAGGTACTGAGCATGGCCTTGCCTTGGAGAGCTCTAGTATGTTATCTAAGTGCTGAGATGACTGCTCTCTCTCAGGAATATGCATGAATATGGTGATTTTGAAAGGCACTCTTTATGCAAAGGCAATAATGTACCCCTTGGGTGGCACAGGCACAGCAGCAACTTGGAGACAGTAGGAGAAATGACTGCACAGTTTATGCTAATAAACAGCAGGAAATGACAAGTGGTAGTGCAGGGGTGAATTCGTGTTCAGTGAGGTTGTTCTGCATGGAAAGATACCAGATTTGCATTCAGAAACATCTGAGCACACGATGTGTATACGTGTGCCCATGATCCAGGGCTAGCAAAAACTCAGAGTAGATCGTAGCAGGAGGACGCTGGTGGAGGTATTGACTTGTTTTCTTGTTTCCTGTCTCTCTCACTCATAGAAGAGGTAATTAAAAATGCTAATAACTATAAATGGGGCCTCAGTTAGGGCTGGCTCTCCTGTTAGTTTAGTCTTTGGTGCAAACAGGTCTTTGTCTTTGCTACTACAACCAATAGATTCAACTGTGCTTGGAGGGTCATTGAAGCTCAGATTGCTCGATGGAAATGAGACCTCAGTAAGGAAAGCATAACTCAGTGTAAAAAAAGAAAGAATTATGTGCTCTGCAGCTATAAATTAGTCTCTCTTGGCTTCATATTAGTCTCCATTAGAGACTGAATATCTGACCTTCCTATACTAGGGCTCACTGAAGATGAGCTGCCTGTTACACACTGAATATTCAGGTTAAGTATGGCATACCTATCAACTTTCCATCAGAGAACACAGTCTCTGAGTTCACAAAAGGCTTCTCTGAGCCAGCGGGTTGATTGCTTAGAGAGCTTGTTCCTGCGACAGTGTCACCACTTCCTTCACCCTTTCAGTGACTACATGGAAACTGTTTATGACTACATGACCACAGAGGAAACTTTCAAGCCTGATTCAGGGAGCTCTGTCCAATACATTGGCACTAGTTTAAAATGGACTGTTATGGCCCTACAGACCCACTTAGGATGGCACCGAGGGACAGTGGAAAGGATAATCCTCCCAGTGGGCAGAACTAGCAGGGTACATACTGTGATCCATTTTTCTGGAAGGAGAGATTGCATGAGGAACAATCGAAAGGCAATGACTAATGGTTTGACCAGATGGTCTGAGACAAAGAGGTTTGGATAAACCTCTCAGAATTAACTCAAAATCTGAGAGTATTTTTGTCCTATGCAAATGTTCGATGAAAAAGTTCCCACTGAAGAAGAGGTTCTAAATAATCAGGGGACAAGCTGTCCTAACATGTAGATATCATTCAGTCTTTTCCCCCAGTCTCAGTAGTGTTTACTCAACAGGCTCATTTAAATAGCAGCCATAGTGGCAGAAGGGAGTGTGGAACAGGCTCAACCAATGGAGTCCTCACCAGTGCTGACATGGCTCTCATCACTACAGAGAACCTAATTTTCAAGCAACAGTGGCCATCCTGGAGCCCCAGATAGGCTCCCATATCCTGAGGAAACCAGATAGCCACTTGGCAGCAAGTTGATTATTCTGGACCCTTTTCCCATAGTGGATTTTTCCTTATTGGAATAAACACTTATTTTGGATCTGGATTTGCCATGCTTTGCCAACAACACCATCTGTTGACTTACTGAATGTCTAGTCATCATCAAGTTAATCCAAACAATATTACTTCTGATTAAGAAAGCTCAATTTACAAGAAAAGAAATAGGCAATAAGTTGATGTTTATGGGATTCACTTCTATTTTGCCCCAGAAACACCTGGCCTTATGGAATATTGAAATGGCTTTTTAAAGCCTCAGTAACGGTGTCAACTGGAAAACGATGCATTATGGGGCTTAGATGCTCTCCTATAAGATGCAGCCTAGTTTGTTAATATGTCCTCTCAGCCAGAATACATAATCAGTCATCCAAGGGATAGAAATTAGAATGATTTGTTTAATCTAAGAATCTGATTGATATACTGGGTTGTCAGAAAAGTCATGATGCATTTTTGCACAGAAAATCATCGGATAAAAAATACATCATGACTTTTATGACAACTCAGTAATATTTATTTAAATCAAATTTTAGCCGCATAACTAAATGTTTATTTAGTTATACAGCTAAACTTTAAAATGTATTTATGAAATAATTATGTTCAGTCTCATAATCTTTGATTATGAAAAACTGTTCTCAAAACACAAGATGATGACAATATTTGTTTATATTATTTGTATACATAGTCTGCCTTATGAAATCCAGATATTTAAGCATTTAGACCTAAGAGACCTATGTTATGGTATAATTATTCTATTTAGTTATACACTGCTTGTCACATAGTAGGTTTTTAATAAATATTTGAGGAATGACTGACTATTAAATAGCAAGCTCATTCTCTGAATTTTTAATATTTTCTATAAATAGAAATTCAGTTCAGGCCCACTCATCATGGTGCATGTGGGAAACTGTGCTTCACAGGCTGCGACCACTTGGGAGACCCTGGTTCAATTCCTGTCCATCATAAAGACTGGCCACTGTGGCATGCACCTATAATCTCAGCTATTTGGGGAAGCTGAGGCAGGAGGATCAGAACATGGCAAGAACCTGTTTTTTAAAAAACTTCAGTTTGAGGGCCAGCAAGTGGTGTAGGGTTAATGCACTTTAAACTCCCACAAACAGACTACTGTGGTTTGAGTTCAAGCCTGGTGGCTTGAAAATCACTCCAGGCATCTGTGTATGTGAGCCCAAAAATCTCGGGAGGAGAAGGGATTGTGATGTGGCCATCTTTCTGTGGGGTTTGATTTCTCACTTTTCCTTTTACTGTATTTCTCTGTCTCTGTCTCTCATCTCTGACAAGCACACATGCCCTATGACAAAACTTTAAAAGTAAAAAATAATAATAAACTTCAGTTTGCATGGAACTTATTAAGAAAAATATATAGTATGTTAAAATGTTTTTTCTCAACAACTTCTATTCCCTTTGTAAAGTGATTTTCTTTTTCATTTTTATAGGTGCTGTCTGTAATACTAATAAGAACAACAAAAAGGTATTGCTTATAGGACCTTTTCAGCCCATAGTTATTCTATAGAAATACACCAAATCTGATAAATATTTATTATTCTTGGTCATGACACACCTCTCTACCTAAATCAAAACAAGTTAGCTCCAACAGGAAAATATAATGGCGGCATTTCTAGGGACTAGAAACACTATTCTCAAGAAATAAATGTTATTTCATTGCTATTTTTACAGGTAGTAAAACTTAAATGTGTCTGCCCTCTTTAGAATGATGAAAAGTTTCTACCTTTTTCCTAGGTTTCATTTCTTAAAGGTTTGATCTGGTGAAGTAAACAAGCCTTTTCTTTTTGTGATATACATTTAAATCCGATTCCTATGATAGCAAAATCATGGGACTCTCAAACAGATATGAGCTTGTATTCTTTGATGGGAGCTGATCTCATGAGTTGAGATTTTTGATTTCCCACCTGGTTACCAGAGAGAAAGAGAAAAACAGAAAAGACAGTAGAGCTAAATCCTAAGTGTACATTTACATCAACTCTTCGGAAATCCACTAATTTCATCCAACACAAATAATACATTTTTAATAATAAGAGTTATCAAATTACTTAAGAATAAAATAGTTTCCAATGACATGTATTAACAGTAGAAGAAAAAACATGATGTATTATCTAAAATTGTCATCACAAAGTTATCATTGAAATATTTTTTAAAAAACTACAGCATCTTGATACAATACATCAATCACTACTCAACTGAAATTCTATTTCATTTTATTTCTATCAAAAATAATAAAAGAAAGAAGAAAACTAAAGTTTTTGTAAAAAGAAAAGAGCCAGATGTCAAAATTCCACTTTCCTACTTGAAATCCAAACATTCTGATATCTTCCACTTGAAGCTATTCTGAAGATGTAAATTAATCGTGTTGTTAATGTAACTATCATTCAGAGATTTTTATGTCGCTTATTAGATAAGGATCATATGTATTTCATTCATCAGGCCCACATGCTAGGCAAAGTACTAAGAGCTTTATTAAAATGCAGCTACTATCCTCAACAAGTCTAGGAAAGGTAACTGATAGGTAAATTATTAAGAATAATATAAGAAAGAATGAAGTTTGTCTGCAGCAAAGTTAGAAGTTATGCTGTGAGAATTAATTAACATATTTCAACTTAAGTATTAAAGAATATGCCAAAGAAATGGCAATTTTTAAACCTAACCTCTAAGACTTGCTCTGTGCCCCAAAATATCTGACACGGTTAATTTGCATATGATGGTTACTCAGCAAATGGTTACTGAGTGCATTTTTGAAAAAATAACAAAAGGAAATTATATCAATCTAAAACAGACACATAATATTCAGAGCTTATAAATAATGAAACTTCACAAACAAAATCAATGTGTCTGACAGATCTGCTGAGAATACTGGTCCATGATGGTAACACATCCTACTGTATTGTTGTCATACTATGCAAAGACTGAAGGGCATTCTTTTTTTTTTTTTTGAGAAGTTTTCGCTATAGGGCGTGTGCGCTCGCCAGACAGACAGAGACAGAGAGACAAAAAACGGAAGCGAGAAATCACCCCTCAGGGGGGATGGCCACACCACAATCCCTTCTCCTCCATTCTCCTCTCAGGATCTTGGGTACGCACGCACAGGCGCCCAGCATGAGTTTTAAGCCACCGGGTCCGGGACGTGAACCGCGGTCGACTACGTGGGAGTCCAGCTACATAGCCATTACGCTAACTGCTGGTCCCTGAAGGGGATTCTTCAAAGAAAACACAGGTTGACTTAAAATGCCATGTTATTCCAGGATGCAGCAACTTCAGTCCTAAAACTGTGAATTCAACTCTCAAAATTCAGTGTTTTCCAATCTAAGTCCATCAGAAATTTTATGGAATGTATTTATATTTGATTATTAAACCAGGAAATATTGAGTCCATATATTTTTTAAAAAGTAAGGCAAGTAAGAGTACTCCACTATGGCTATCACCCTAAGACAAGCAGCTCTTGGAGTTTGACAGCAGACTACTTTCATTACGGGGACTTCTTGTCTTTAAACAAATATTTTTGTAAATTTGTGGCTTAAAAATACAGTCCAGGCAGAGACTAATGAGCAGAGTGGATAAAGAATCTCTCCTTTCAAAAGCTAAATGTTCACCAAGCACATATTTTATCACCCCACACTGTCAAAGTCTCCTCATTTGACCTTTCAAATTTTCAGAAATGTAAAGGGACAAAGCCATCCCTAATAATCTACCAATTTCTCTGCATCTGCTGAAACATCTTGGTATCCACCATTAGTGAGATGGATGATGGAAGGTGAAAATCAGTAGCTCATCTGAGAAGGGTCGTGTTCACTCCTCTGGTGATGGATGAAAGCTATTTCTTTGTTAGCAGCAATCCTCCTTTATTGTCATGCAAGTCCTGCAGTGGGAACCAGCCATATTTTTTTTCTAGTTTGCTCAAGTAAAGTGACACATCCATTCCACCTGGGATAGATGGCGGCAGGAGCTACTCTATGTCCCTGAGAATTGTATTTCTGTGTGTGTTGTGGGATCTCCCTGCTGATGCCACCTCTGGCTGAGTTTAAAGACTGACTCTCCTTGAAAATCTCGAAAGCATTTTCCCTTCCTACACTGGGCAGCTGGATTGCTACTCTCCAACCCTGTTAATCTCTAGATAATTAGTAATTGGTAAATGAAATTTAGTTATTCTACGGCTTTATTTTAACAAACATAAAATATATAGCATTTACCGAAGAAGTGAAACAAAAATTAAGTATTATTCAACTATAGGTTGAAATAAATTTTATTTCAGTTAAAAAAAAAAAACACAAAGAAAGAATGAATGAAAGAAAGAAAGGAAGGAAGGAAGAAAGAAAGAAACGAATGAAGGAAGAAAGAAAGAATTTCATGCCAATCTTGGAAAAGAGCCATCAGTAGCTGCCCTGAAGCTATCAACATCAACAGCTTCGAAGGAGGCAGCGGACACTGCTGAGAGCCAGACAATCTGTCAGCAGAGCTTTCGGATCTGCACTATGCCTTAGCTGACCCATCATTATTATACATTATCTCACCAGGTAGATTTAAACAACTATTTTAGTATAAAAATTAAGTATTATTCAACTATAGGTTGAAATAAATTTTTTTTCAGTTAAAAAAAAAAAAACACAAAGAAAGAATGAATGAAAGAAAGAAAGGAAGGAAGGAAGAAAGAAAGAAACGAATGAAGGAAGAAAGAAAGAATTTCATGCCAATCTTGGAAAAGAGCCATCAGTAGCTGCCCTGAAGCTATCAACATCAACAGCTTCGAAGGAGGCAGCGGACACTGCTGAGAGCCAGACAATCTGTCAGCAGAGCTTTCGGATCTGCACTATGCCTTAGCTGACCCATCATTATTATACATTATCTCACCAGGTAGATTTAAACAACTATTTTAGTATATCACCTTCTTTTTTTCTTTTGGAGAGATTTTGCTATAGGGCACTTATGCTTGCTGGAGAGACAGAGAGACAGAAGGCGAGAAATCACTACCAACTCCCCAAAGGGGATGGCCATGCTGCAATCCCTTCTCAGTCATTCTCCTCTCAGAGTTTTGGGCAGGCATGCACACACCCCTAAAGTAAATTTCAAGCCACTGGATCTGAGACTTGAACTGTGATCAACCATGTGGGAGTCCAGCACCTGCTGATCTCACTTCATTTTTACTAGCTTTTTGCGTAGAAAAAAAAAATACAAAGTCCTACAAGTAAGTCAACGATCTAACCTCCACCTGCTCATTGTTGTTTTATTCACTCTCCGTACCTCAAGGCTGGCCAAAAGAAACCCATTTCCATCTAAAACTTCATAAGAAACATGCTTTTCCTACCCCCACCACCACCTACTGATAAGTTCTAGATCAAGACATAGTTTTCCTCATTGACTTAGATCACCCTAAGTTCCAGGCACCTCACCCTCCCCTGTAATATATACCTGGGACTGAAATGGCCACTGAAGAGATGGATACAAGAAGATGTACTACTAGACTTCAAAAAAGTCTGTGTAAAACTGAAATTAAAGTAGAAATTAACTTTGATCCAAAAAATAAAATATTTGCAGTTTTTTTCATAATATACATTTTCTATTAGCTTCCTGAAGATTGTTCATGATTTGATAATGATAAAAGTATTGTAGGTAGCATGACACACTGTCCAAAGACAAATGAACTAAAAAATTGCTCTAATAAGGGGCCCTTAGGACTAGATATAAAAATCAGGATTTATTGAGACTGAACATCATGGGAGAGAAATGTAAGTGGAGATATCGACCAGGAGATGAGTTTGAAATGAATAGCACCTTTTTATCATTTCTCATTATTTACTCTCTTTCACATATTTTCATAACTTTTGCATGCCTGAAAAATAGAAGCATCATTTTTAAATACGTAAATAAAGTTAAAGTCTTTGATGTGCATAAATCTATGCTATGTTGGGGTGGGTTTGAGGATAGAGGTGGTTAAAGAATTATGAAGAATTAGTCACACCAAAAAGTAATTTACAAACTAATTTTTAGTCATTTCAGAAACTACAGCAAGCCATGAGGATAAACTTAATATACACATAAAAATGTGTTATGTAGACCTCACATTTTATTATTTCACTCAAAGACTAGGGCAAACTGCAGAAGAGATAAACAGTGACATTATGAAGAAGGTGGGGACTGACTATTACCAAAGGGATGAGGGAGGCAAGTAGTAGAAGAGAGGAAAGAAGTGCCAGGTTTTGCAACCATCTGAATGAAAGTTAAATCTGAATGCACACGCATTGCCTAGAGGATTATTAGAGAAACACAGAAGTTACAGTCTAGGCAGTCTAGGCAGAAAGATGACTTCCATTTCACTTCATCTCATATCCAGAGGGTAAGATTGCTACTAAAGAACAACGGGTTATCTCTAGCAGACAAATTATTTCTCTACTTTAATGTCCTCACCTATAATCAGGGAGGAAAGCTTTTATTTGCAGATATTATGAGAACAAAGATAATGTGCAGAAAGCACCAAGCCCACAGGGCCTAGTCATGGTAGGTGACTATTAACTTTAGAAATTATACTTCTCAGATTTAAGGCTGGAACAAGAATCTTATGACCTATTAGACAAGGTAGGTCAGAGCATTTCTTTATAATCATCTCCTACACAGAATGGTGGGAGGAGGTTAAAGTATTTCTAGTTTCTATGCTCCAAGAAAAGTACTTCTAGATTCAATGGCCTGCCTTGGAGGAGAAAGAGAAATGGGAGAAAGAAAGACAAGAGAAAGTCAGAGTGATTCTGAGGCCCTTGCAATGTCTTTCAGTTCAAAATACTAAGCATATCAAAGTACCAAACTGTGGGATATCATTTTCTGAGTTCCAATATACGGATTCTAAATTACAATGAGTAACCTGCTATTTGATTTCTCACTCACTGGTTCAGTGCTTAGCACATAGTTGGCACTCAGCAAACATATATTGAATTGATCCAGTACTAGGCATGAAGTTCAAAGAAGATAGACATAAAAAAACAAATAAGACATATTTGTCACCACCCAGAGGTCAGTGAACCAATGGAACAATCTGATACGTGTGCCATCTAAGGAAAGCACTGATGTTTTAGTGAAAAATGCCAGCAAACTGATTTGGTTACCAGGAGTTCACTAGGCAGTTAAGAGAAAGGAAGAATTTCTAAGAGGAGAAACCATATTGAAGGGAATCATGAAATAGCATAAGCACTGGGAAAACCTAAGCTCAAAATAGACATGGGATCAGCAGTTGATGTAATGGCTATGTCGCTGGACTCCCACGTAGTCAATCAAGGTTCGAGTTCCAGACTCGAGAGGCTTAAACTCACGCCGGGTGCATGTGCGTGTGTGCCCAAGATCCCAAGAGGAAAATGGAGGAGAAGGGATTGTGCCGTGACCATCCCCCATGGGGGGTGATTTCTCATTTTCTGTTTCTCTGTTTCTCTCTCTTTCTGTCAAGCACATGGGCCCTATAGGAAAAACCTATCAAAAAAAAAAAAAAAGACATCTACAGTAGTTGAGGTATATATGGAAATGTGGATGCTAACGAGATGGAAAAGGTGAGCAAACGCAGATCATGAAGGAACATCATCCAGGAAAGTTTCCATGGACTGAACATAACTTTCATGCAGCAGGATTCTGCTCATTCAAGCATTGTAAAGTCAGATCCATCTTATCAATGTATTAGTAGGGAAGGTATATTTTTACTGAAGATTGTGCAAGGACACAGCGATGATTAATTATATCACAAACTATTTTGTAAATACTATTTTAAAAGCCCTCTAGAAAATAATCATATGATTTATCATCTAAACAAAGGCACTTGAATAATTTCCCTGGATCAATATGCATAGATCAAAATTGTCTAGGAAAACCAGGTATGTAATAGTCATCCTACACCTTTAAGCACTTCTTTCCCCAAAGTCTCTCCTCTGTCCCCCAATCTCCCTATGACAATTTCCCCAGGTCATCCTCTCTATTAATCCTTTCTTTCACTTCATTTCCTTTCCTAACCACCTCCTCTTCTTTCTACACCTGTCTTATTGTTTCATCATGTCTTTTTTTCTCAAGGATGTGGGATTTAGGTCTATATTTGTGAAAGAGAATTAGTTTCTACTAATTCATACTCAGCATCCCCTTGGCAAAAAAAGGACCCTCATTACATTCTGTTTTCCCTAGAGTACAATGAATAAAATAAAATAGAATAATATAGTAGAAACTGATTCCCTGTCACAAATTTTTCTCCTGGCACCTATGCAAGGGAAATGAAAAGAGCCCACACCAGGACATACACAAATGGATGAAAAATATTCAACTTGAGTCATAAATTAAAATTCTACACACAAAGTCAAAATTAAAAAGACTGATAATGGTAATATTTAACATTGGAAAGGGCATGAAGAACCTAGTACTCAAATACTGCTAATGGAAATACAAATTAGTGCATACTATCTAGAAGATGATTTGGCTATACTATTTGAAAATCTCAAAGAAGATAGAATTTATTCTAGGAATTGTACTTCTAGGAATTAAATGAATACATAATTATAGATGAGTACACATTGTTGACTATGACATTTTTATTATAGCTATATATATATATATATATATATAAAATAGAGAAAACCAAGAAGCACCAAAATATTCACAATAGAGAATCATTTTAATAATTTATGATACAGATACCTAGGATGCGGCTATTTAAAATCATGTTTCAGATTAGCATTTTTCCTAACCCTTTTAACAGTAGAATCACATTATCATGAAACTTCCTGCGCATAGCTATAATATATAAAACAGATACAAGAGCTTTTCTGTCTAAAACGGGGTGAGGAGGCCAAGAAAATTACCCCTTCTCTTATGACCTACTTTGGCTTTTGAGTCATTGATCCTCTTGTTGCATGTGTATATTAACATGGGAAATTTTTCACAATGGAATCTGAGAAACAAAAGACAGCTATAATATAAGTGTATACAAATTTGTTTCAAAAGATCAATGGATGGGAGCCAGAAGGTGGCATGGTGATTAAGGACTCTGGACTCCCACATGGCGGACCACAGCTCAAGTCTTGGACCTAGCAACTTGCTTCCTCACTTACTCTCTCTCTCTTTCTCTCTCACTCTGTCCCTCTCTGGTTAAATTAAAATAAATAAATAAATAAGTGGATAAATAAAGTTAAATAAAATAGTTATAAATAAAAGATAAATGGGTGAAGGGAAATAATATCAGAGTCTATTATCCAAATATATATTTATATGGTCCTTTTAGTAGTGGATAAAGCTCCCACTTGGAATCCAGAGGACAGACAGTACAATCTAGCTCTTCCCTTTCCCCATTAGATTGCCCTGCAGTCCATCTGGGTAGTGTTCTAGTATTCAGAACACCTTCATCCCTGGTTCCATCCAGGAGGACAATGATCACTCCTCAGAGGCTGGTTGATAGATTCTCCAGAAGGGGAGAATTCTATTATTATTGATGTATTTCAGTGTAAAATATGATGCTTTATTAGTTAAAGGAAACTCTCTACCAGCCAACAGGGTAAGTATGGAAGATAATGAATGAAATGAAAGAACTTAACATCTAGGATTTTATCTTAGCCACTTCATCTTTTCTCTTTCTCCCTGGTTCTTTCTTTCTTTTCTTTTCCTTTATTTTATTTATTTATTTATTTATTTGAGGAGAGGTTTTTGCTATAGGGCGTATGTGCTTGCCAGAAATTCAGAGAGACAGAAAGCAAGAAATCACCCACTTGGGGGGATCAACATGCCACAGTCCCTTCTCCTCCATTCTCCTCTTGAAATCTTGGGCACGCATACACACCTGGCATGAGTTTACGTCACCAAGTCCGGGACTCAAACGGCAGTCAATTACATGGGAGTCCAGTGATGTAGTCATTACGCCAACTGCTAGTCCCTCCCTGATTCTTGATATCCTTAGGTTACTCTTTGTAGAACTTCATGTCCACATCTAGTCGACTCTACTCTCACATTAAATCAGGAGTAGCAGGTGTGACCAACCGAGTACAGCCCAAGAGTTAGTGTGATTTCTGAGGCTAGATCACAGAAGGTACTGGGGCTTTCCTCTTGCCCTCTTGGATCGCTTGCTGTTTGGGAAGCCGTCTACCTTCCCCTGAGAATATTTAAAACATAGAGTAGTCCACATGGAGAGGGAAGGAGGGCCTGAACTACAGAAAGCATCAATTTTCCAGTCATATAGGTGTGGATCCTTCAGTCCATGAAGTCTTCAGATGAATGAAACCACAGCAGATACCAAACTCAACTGCAGGAGCTATCCTAAGTAAGACTGATGAACCCCATCTTCCTAGAGTCCCTGACTCACAGAAACTCATAAATGGTTGTGGGTACTTTAAACCACCAGGTTTGACTGTGATTTTGGTGGCAAAATAGACCATGAAAAACATGTTTGTCTAAATTAATTATGAAGGGGACCACCTCCTTGCATCTCTGAATCTCAGAGAATGATCAGGTCTCTCAATGGTGTGAGCTTCACAAGCACAGCCAAGCAAGGCTGCTCCTCACTCCTGGCACACTTGTTTGGTCCTCACCCCCTTTGTAGTATTCCATGACAGGAAATTCTAGTCCCATTGTAAAAGTGGGAGGTCTTCAGTTTCTCTAGATATTTAATTTTCAGTTCATGATCATGTCTGTCTTTTCAGTAATATCTATCAACGATACAGAAGAGACATTTGAAAGAAGAATAAAACAAGAGGGACAAGAAAAGGGAAAGAAAGAAAAAGAGAATGAAAAAGAAAGAAAAAGAAGAGAAAGGAAAAAAAGAAAAAGAGCTATCTATTGTAGATAAAGAGAAGGATCACTTTTGCTAAACAGCAAGAATGAACAAATGACACACGGGGACTAATTTTTTTCCTTGTTCGTGCTCCCTACTCAGGAACTGGGCTGCAGCTCCTTTCAGCTGGTCTTCACCTTGTGCTGCTCTTTTCTCAAGGTCACATCAACATCCATTCAAAATGTATTGCAATTCTTTTGAGTCTACTTGTTGTATTATCCTATCAGTTCAGTTGATGAAATAGAGAGGCTCGAAATTAGAGTAATATGGGCAATGGCATAACACGATACAACCCTTTGCGAGCCTAACCCACATGGACCTGGAGACCTCCCTGCCTATGCCAGGTATGTGCTCCTAATAGGGGGCTGGCTCAAGGAGTGAACAGTGCCTCTCACTCTCTCTTCTACTCTAGGAAGAAAGAAAGAAACTTTAAAAAAAAAAAAAAAATAGAGTGTCTTCAACAAGACAATGTGTTTCTCGCACACATAAGTCTTGAGTTAACAGACTGCTCTCCTCTTAAAGGTATCAGGCCCCAGCTTCCTCCCCTTGTTTCTTTGACTTCAGTAGGCTACTGTTCTTGTCCACATGGTCTAAGATAGAGCACAAGGGGTAGGGAGGAGAGGGGAAGTGGTTCTTATAGATTATGTGTTCACTTCTAGTTGACAGTAACATAGGCACATGCATACATACATATGGTGAGAAGGCTGGAACCCAAAGCAGGATCTTGGTTCCTTCAATGTATGTTACACACGTATATAAGACTCAAAATGACTGAATGAAAATGTTCAGAATTTATTGTTATAGACTAGGACACATTCCTTTAACTCTTTTTACTCTGTATCTCTGTTGATTTATATTAAAATCTCAATCATCTCTCTACTCTCCACCCGAACCAGGTATTTAGAATTGCTGATTCAAAGCAAAGACTGATGCAATTGCATTCCACTCATGGCTGTTATGTTTAAACTATTAGAACTCTACCTAGACTACATTGATGAGATGTGTTGGGTGATTTATTACGCAGAAGTGTGTTTTCTTCCACACAGAATCTCATAAAACAGCATAATGACCATTTCATTGCCAAGGAACTTGAGTAATGATTATTCTCCATCTGTAAAACTCGTATTAAACAACCTCAGTCATGTTATTTTTAAATTGCAATGATAATTAAATGATACAATTACAAACAGAATAAATCACTCATTATCTCATCTTTCTTCTTTGGTTTGTAACTGTTCTTATGATAAATATCCTCAAAAATCAGTCTACAGTAGATTTGAAGAAAACACAAATTCAATGCAACAGATATTAGTGATACTTACCATGTGACAGGCAGTACCCTTGGTGGTTAGAAAAGGCCTCTTATAAAGCATTTAAACTGGATTGTGAATAAAAAGGATTTAACCAAGCAAGTATACCTAGCAAGGGCAATCCACTTGACGTTGTATTTCACCAAAAGTCTTGAGGAAAGAAACTGGCACATGGAGATGTGCTGTGTACAGATCACAGAGAACGAGAGAGGGGCAAGACGTGAGGCTGGAATCAGTCACCCACAGTGCCACAGAGGAGCAGGGAAGGAGTAGCTTTATCCCAAGGCCAATGGAAGCCACTGAAGAATATCAGATAGGGAACTCAAGTAAATGGCTTCTGGAAAAAAGTAATTCTATCTCCCATTAAAAAAATATAAATATAGATAGAGATGATAGATCGATAGATAGATAGATAGATAGATAGATAGATAGATAGATATAGATAAATGATAGATATAGATATAGATGATATAAATATGATAGATGATAGTAAAAACAAAAACTGAAAACAGAACATAGGCAAGTCTGCACATGAAGAAAATAATCTAAGAAGCAATTTCCAATAATCCAAGTAAGAAGTTAAGAGTCAGCTAATGGCTTGAACTGAGGGTATGGGAGAAGGGACAGGAAACACGAATAGTTCTGAAACTGTGTAGCTGGCTAAACTCACATGAAAATAACAGAAGACTGACTTGGGAAAAAACAGATTTGAATGTTAATACATTTATTCTGTGTAATACTATTTGAGGTGATTTTTATCCTGACGTTTATTATTTTCATATTTTCAAAAATGTCTGTAGTAAGCACTCTTAATCAAGAAAACTGATCTAATCAGAATATGTAGTTTGATTTACATTATTTGATTGTAATAATGTAAATAACACATAGCAAATATATTTCAGTATGCACACTAAAATATTAGCAATGATTATACGTGTTTATTTTCTTCTTCCACTTTGGTAGTCTTGGAAAATGGATCTTTCATTTATTCGATCATTCATTCCACAAATATTTATTGAGCATGTGCTCTCTCCCAAGCACTCTGCGAGAGACTGGGACACAGCAAAATCAAACCTGACAGCAGACTCTGCCTTGATGTTCATATTGTGGAGGGGGGAGATAGGACATAATAAACAAGGTAAATAATTAAAATGTATTGTCCACTAAGTGATTATAGAAGTGACGGGTGTAAACTACTGTAAGTCACCAGAACAAACTTTTTCAATACAAAGAAGTGGAACAGGAAAAGAACTAACAGGAAAAGTTCAAACAAGATAAACTCAGATACCCTCTGCTCCACCCAGTAACAGAACCCCCATCCCCATTCTGACCTCACTTTGCTCAGACGGCTGTGCTCCACCTCCTGGTTATATTAGCATTACTGAACACTTTGTACCCCTCTTTTCAGACCTGGAGTTGTGAATAGACAAAGTTTGGAAAAAGTGGTTGAGAGATAATCATTGTTCTGTATTTTAAAAGTATCGCAACTTAACTTCATTTCTCCTTAAAGATTTTTAAAATATGAAATACCTATTTATGATTAATTTTTAGAGGATTATTTTATTTATTATTATTCTTCAATTTGCTTTATTTATTATTATTATTATTCAATTTGATGAGAAAGAGACAGAGAGAGAAGAAAGCAAGCTGCCAGGTCTGGGACTTGAACCATAGTATGTGGAAGTCCAGCACCCCAACCATCATGTCCCCTGTTGACCTCATATTTATTATGAATTTTTAAATATCTATTTCAAACTCCATATCTCAAAGAATGCTGTATTTGTAAATAGAACTTTCTATTTTAAAAATGTGCTCTAGTAAACATTATCTTTGGAGCTTCACAGATGTAATGGTTACTTGCAGCTGACTGGCTACAAATTTTAGTTGGGGGATCGTTCCCGAATGGACAGAGTTTATTTGCACGTATGATCCACAAATAAAATGCCACTCCACCACACACTGGCAACCCGTCCCATCATAACCTCCGAAGCTAACAAACAGTTGAGAATTGCTTATTTAGAGCTGTGAACAGTGAACAGCAGATGTGAGAGATCATCGCAGCCATGCTACACGTTTTTGAATGATCTGAGATTTTCAGGTGAATTATCTCATGGTTATGTGAAAGAAACCATGCATATTCGGCCTCCCTTCTGTTTTACACTGTGAAGATAAACTTTCTATCCTAACTACAAATTAATGTTTGATTTTTAGTTTTTTGTTTTTTTTTTAAGGGTAGAACAAATGTGTTCACTTACTATTCATGACCCAATGGTAATGCATCTTAAAAATTAATAGCATGCATAACATTGTGTTTTTAATGAAAAGATTTGAACAGTCCATAAAATGTGCAATGACTAAGTTTATTTTATATAATGAAAGTAATTCACCAAGAGCAGTGTGATTAGCTGTTAGCTTCAAAGGGTACTCACAAATCCCCATGCTAGAGGAATTACGATTTGGGGGTAAGCTATTTCAAACCTCAATAACTTTGTTCCCTTTAGGTTATGATAGGAATATGGTTATTGATTTTCTCAAAACATTCAGTGCTTTTCAGTGAGGCAAAAGTTTCAAGTACCTTCATGCAGTAATCTCAGAACTCTTATCACACCATAAACAACTATTTTTTTCTATGTAGTTTAGTGAATATGAAGCAATACATGTTATAATGAGGATCGGGTTCCCCATGACAGAAAAAAATGACATGTAATTTTAGATAAAAATCATCATCCAAAAGAATACCTTTCCCTGAGAGCCAGCAACATGCTTCTATAGCACATGATAGTTAATCCTTTTATTTATAGGACATGCATTTTTTCAAAAGTCTGTCCATACAACATGAAGGCAGATTAAAAAGAGTAAGGAAAATATCATGCAAGTGTATACTCTCTACATACTAATAAAGACTTTACTAATTAAAATGAAAAACAAATCCAAAATAATAAGAAAATTTTAAAGTTTTTGAGGAAGGCTATCAAGGGAAAAAAATAGAAAGGCGGGAACCAGCGGTTAGCATAATAGCTATGTCGCTGGACTCCCGCGTAGTCGACCGCGGTTTGCGTCCCAGACCCGGTGGCTTAAAACTCACGCCAGGCGCATGTGCGTGAGTGCCCAAGATCCTGGGAGGAGAATGGAGGAGAAGGGATTGTGGCATGGCCAACCCTCTGGGGGGGGATTTCTCACTTTCTGTCTCTATGTCTCTCTCTGGCGAGCGCACGCGCCCTATAGCGAAAAACCTCTCCAAAAAAAAAAAAAAAAATAGAAAGGCAAGGCACTTATGGGACAAAGAAATGGGTTATTATCTGTTGAAGGTAATATGTATTTTATTCTGAACTGGACTGGTGAGAAATGTATACATATTGGAATATTCTCTTTACAAGCTAAGTGACATGTGATTGAATGTACAGAAGAAATTGAAATAAAAAATATTTTAAAGTTTTTGTTAAAGAATGCAGTGAATTATATTTAAATTGCAAAGAAAGAAACTATTAGTGTTTTTGAGCATAGATTTTAAAAGCACTCCTTCAATTAATAGATAATGCATTATCATGGTTGGTTGACAACTCATGATACATAAAGTCAAATATCTTGAAACATTCTACAACAGGGTTCAACTGAGAGTGAGATTATGGGTGATTTTTGTTCTTACATTTTATACTTTTGGTATATTGAATAAAAGTTGCTTCTCGAAAGAGTGAAATCTTTAAAATGGTAACATTATACCAATATTGCTTACATTACTTTTTTCTAATCATAGTTTTTCTTTATAGATGACACAAACATCACTCTTTTGATCAAACTGGCATAAATGTATTGTGATTGTATAATTTTTTAACTTTATATAGATAAGCATTTATCACTTACAAATATGAAAAGAATATTAAGAATATTATTCATTAAATACTATTTTACCACACATCTATGTATTATTAGACAACATGCCAGTTATGTTTAGTCATCCTACAAATCTTCTGAAGTAGTACGATTCTCATTTTGTAAACAAGAAAGTTGGAGTCCAGGGCTGTATTTTCCATGTAACTGCACAGCTCAGAAGTCATAATTTTAGCCTCTGCCTGGGGAACCTGGAGAACTCTCACTCTGTGCTTTTTAGCTACACTTCCTGGCAAGGTAGAGAGGTGAGCATTACAGGGATTAGAAACGAGTAGGAGGGAAAAAAAAAAAAAAAAAAAGAATCTGCTCTATCCTGAACAATTTTGCAATCTAGTTTTACAGAGGGTTTGAGATTTGTAAATGACTGAAAAAATTGTAATTACGATGTTGCTAAAATTCATTCATCATACACTGTCCTAAATGTTTTATATAAATTTTTCCCTTTATCCCCACAACCGTCACCATCTGACACATTTCTGTATGAATCTCATTTTTAGAAAGGTGTTCTTTCGCCCCCTAACCTACATCATGTCCCCATGTCCTGGGCTCATGTTAAGCGATCCTCTTCCTTCCTGGCACTCCTTCCAGGTTTCTATTTTACACAAGTTGAGTGAAAGGCTCCATGAGAGCAATGAAATGGGCTCTTCTTACTCTTATTCCCAATAAGATATTGCTCACACTTAAAAAGTTCACTGGGTAGGGACCAGCAATGGAGTAATGGTTACGTCACTGGACTCCCACTTAGTCTATCACAGTTTGAGTCCTGGGGGGGGGTGGCTTAAACTCAGACTGGGTGCATGCCTGAGCCGGAGAGGAGAATGGAGAAGAAGGGATTTTGGTGTCACCATCCCCTCTGGGGGTGATTTATTGCTTTCTGTCTCTCTGTCTCTCTTTGTTATTTTCTGGTGAGTATATGCCCCTTATAACAAAAACCTCTCAGAAAAAAAAAAAAAGGAAAAAAAACACTGGGCAAAGAAAAAAAAATGAAATTAATATTAATCTTTCCTGAGTCACACAAAAGAAATAAGGAAAGTGCTACTTATAATGAACAGCACAGCGTCTGAAAATTCCTTTACCAAATCATTTTCTCTCACACAGTCTCTTTTTCTCTCTCTTAATATCAATTGCAGTATAGCTGCCACCAATCTCTCTCTCTTTCTCTCTTCATTTTCTAAACCTTCTCACAAACCTGGATTTTGCAGCATCTTTCTCCATCCTCTTCCTTCTTTCACTCTCATATTAGAAAAAATCTATTTTTCTCAACGAAGTTTTAGATGTAAATTGAAAAACAGAATGGACAGAGGAGAGAGACATATCTCGTGTGTCAGTCTGAAGGGCGTTAGTTCATGCTTAAGACCATGGTAGGACATGAAAGGCGCATGATCAGCATCATAATCAGAGCAAGATGGTACAAAGGGCAAGTGAGTGGTATTTTGCAGAATGAATTGGAGGAAAAGAAAGGAACTCAATGCTGGAGGAATTGTTTGAAGGTTAAGCTCAGGACCTCAAAGTGAGGAAACAGGTATTTAATTTACAGTAAGAATAGAAAGAAATGCATAAATAAAATTAATGATCATATTTTTATCTATGGAAAAAGTGTAAAAGAATTGCTTGCTTATCGGCTATAAGTAGTGAAGGGAAGAAAAGAATCAAGGTTTGTTTTTGTTTCTTGTTTGTTTGTTTGTTTTCCATTTTGAAGTCTGGCAGAGTGTAAGAATGAACAGGGAGTGCATTATTATGATCTCCATTTAGCTTTGACTTTAGCAAATTATTTCATATTATGCTTACAGAAAATGTTTAAGTATAATTTAATATACCTCTAATGCTTTGCAATAAATGTGCCGCTGTGTGAATGCACTTTCGGCAATGCTAGATTACTCATTAGCAACAAATAATAACAAAGCAGGAGAAAAAAATACAGATTTATCCCAAAGTAAACAACAATAGAAAGGGGGAAAAAATGAAATGAAAAATAGATTGGCCTTTCACCTGCAACTGATTTAGAAAGAAAAGAAAAGAAAAAACAGAATTATGCTTTCATTTATTAATCTTACTAGAGATTCCAATCTAGTTACTGTCCCAAGTAAAATAAAATGGCATTACTGTGTGCAATGTTATCACTATCTTTGTTCCAAAGAAGAAATTTTATTTGCCCCAAGGAAGTGTTATATTTTGAAAGAAAAATCTTAAAATGCTAGCTAATCTAAGGACAAGCACCACAGAGATTTGCCTTATGAGAGCCCAATCTTAATTTACATGGTAGCATTTGTAAGTAAAAATTTGTGCACAGGTCCAACATGAAGTGTGGTAGTTAAGGTGCTGGATTCCCACATGGCCACCATGGTTTGAGTCCCAAGCCCTGCAGCTTGTAATCATTCTGGGTGTATAAATGTGCACGCCCAAAATCCCAGAAGAAAATGGAAGAGAAGAGGTTGTGACTTGGCCAACAACCTAGGAGGTAATTTCTCTCTGAAACAAGTGCATGCATGTACCCTATGGCAAAAACCTTTAAAAAATAAAAAGAAAAGGAAAGAAGTTGTGCAAGGTTTTGATCCATGCCCTTTACACTTCTTAAAAGACCTAGAACCAAAGGATTGAAGGGAAAGTGGGACCATGTAAGTGCTGTTCTAAGAACTCTGTAGCAGTCCTGACCAATATGTTTGTGTATGTTTAGGAGGAGGGTAGACACGGGTGTCCATTAAGAAGATGCACCATAAGAAACTTCAAAGTCTGAAACAAAAGACATCCTGATGTATTCATCTTATTTACAAATCTATGGTCATCAAGCAAATTTTCAAAAATATGATATCCAGGACCAACAGATGTTGGAATGGTTATATCACTGGACTCCCATACAGCCAAACACAATTGAAGTCCTGGATCTGGTGGTTTAAAACTCATGCCAGGTGCATGTGTGCATGTACCCAAAATCCCAAGAGGAGAGTGGAGGAGAAGGGATTGCAGCATGGCCATTCCCCCAGGGGGTGATTTCTCACTTTCTGTCTCTTTATCTCTCTCTCTCTCTAGCAAGTACATGCGCCCTATAGAAAAATCTCTCTAAAAAAATAAGGAAAATGATATCTGGGGAGTCAGAAGTGGCATGATGGTTAAGGTGTTGGACTCCCACATGGCTGAGCATGGTTTGAGTTCCAGACATGGCTGCTTGAAAATCACACCGAGTGCATGTCCATTCATGCCCAAAATTCCAGGAGGAAAATGGAACAGAAGGGATTGAGACATGACCATCCTCCACCCTGGGCTGGGGGGTAGGGAGAGTGATTTCTCACTTTTCCTCTGACTGTCTGTCTCTTTTCCCTCTGACTCTGTCTCTCCAGCAAATGTATGCACTCTATGGCAAAGACCTAAAAATAATTTTTTTTTAAAAAAGTGATAACCTAAAGAAGAGAATATCCTGTCATGACTGTATGATGTGCCAATTGGCTAGGCTGAGCTACAGTTCCTGGAACACTCTTCTCTGTATGTTTCCTCTAAGAGTGACTGACCACAGGACTTTTACAGGGAACTCAAAGTGAGGAATTGAAGCCGCAGTCATGTTGTTGCCCGTACGTATTGCTTATTTTCCAGTGGATCTAGGGGTATAAGAAGAGACAGAATAAGAACATGATTCTGAATGGCTCATGTTGTTGGCATGAGACAGTAACCAGACCTCAAATGACCCACTTTCCTACAGTCTTCCTTTAGCATCACCAACTGCTGGGCCACGTTTGTGAGTTCTTTTTTGCCTTCAAAGTCAGAAGCAATGAGAACTGACACTTGAGTCAGTTCTCATGGACTCCATTTATGTGTTTTAGCTGCTCTCACTCTCTCCCAATTTATATCCCCCCTTCTTTCTTCAAACACATTTCCTCTGGACTTTAAGCTCTGGCATCAGATCAGATGTGAAGGTCTCCAGCAAGACAAAGATTATCTAACCAGTTTCCACAGTTGCCTAGGGCATAGTCTGTGTGTGTGTGTGTGTGTGTGCACACATGTGTGCATGTGTGTGTGTCTGTACAAAAGTGGCTCTGCTTGTCTGATTAAACCTTGACTGATACATATACTATCCAAGTCTATTAACATAGGTATCCAATATTACAGCTCATTCTCTCAACAAAGAGTTTTGTTTGGTTTTGCTTTATCACCTACCACATGCTAAATATTATTCTAAGCACTGGATACACTAGGAATACAGCAAGTAACAAGACAGATGATCTTTGCTTCATAGAGTTTACATACTAATGGAAAATGAAAATAAACAAATTAAAAGATAAATAAGCAAGCGTAACATCTTTAAGAGAGTGTATTGGTTTTCTATTGCTCCTACAATAAACTTAGTAACTTAAAGAATACAAATTTAGGGCCAGCCGGTGACGTGGTGGTTAAAACCCTGGATTCCAACATGACCGACTCTGGTTTATGTCTGGGACCAGACGGCTTGAAAATCACTCTGGGTGCATGTGCATATGTGCCTAAAATCCCAAAAGGAGGGTGGAGGAGAAGAGATGGACATCTTCCCTGGGGGATAACTGGATGATTTCTCACTTTCCCTCTCTCTGTCTCTATCCAGTGAGCACATATGTCCTGTTGCAAAAACAAAACAAAAATTATTATCTTGCCCTTCTGAAATTCAGAGCATTATCTGAAACATTTTGTATTTCATTATTTATTTTCTAGTGAGTTCTGCAGACCAGTAACACAGGCAACACCTGGGAGCTTGCTAGATATGCAGACTTTCAGATTGCATCTAAGACTGACCCAACCAGAATCTTCATTTAATACAACTGGGTGATTAACAGACAAAGTTCGTAAAGCACAGCTTTAAGAATATTGCAGTAGTCCTAGGAAGAAAAGACACTATGTTGGTCTAGAGACAGGCAATGAGGGTTGTGAAAAGTAAGCATAATCAGGATATAATTTAAGGATAGAAACCAGTAAGAATTGCTGTTAGATTGTTTGTAGGTCGGAAGAGGAAGGAATAAAAATCCACAAAGATAGCATATAAATCTGGGCCTGAGTAATTAGAGCTAATGGTGAAGCTATTACTGAGATGCAGAGATTAAGAGAAGAATGGGATGGTTTTGATGTTTTGGGTTTTGTTTTTATACTTTTTTGTATAATCTGTTATGTTTGAGATGCCTGTCAGACATCCAAGTGGCAATGTAAGTCATTTAATTAGTTACATGATCATCAGAGCCACCCTTTAGGGTATATGGAACCCTGGAAAGATACTTTATTTCAAGTGACTCATAACAATGTCTATGAGTAATGCATGAGAAAAATGTCAAGCATGCAAAATATTTTTCAGGACTGTTGCCTTAATAAGAACCAAGATTACTGGAATCTCTATCTATCTAGTATAATCTAGGGGGAAGTGGCTGGATTCATTTAGGAATATTCAGATGTTTCCACATTCCATATAACACATACCATACAAGTAAGGTTTTATTGTCTTGAATGGACATATCATTCATAATTCCTTAGCTTTATTCTGCATATTTTGGCTCTAAGGGTGGCACTGAATACCATAAAGTTCAGATAAAGGTTCAAGTCTAGGGTACAAATTTGTAAAACGTAAAGGTACGATGGGTATTTATTAGTCATGGAGAACTAAAAGCCATTGCTTTGTGAGAGAATATAGATGGAGATGAGAAGCAAGCAAAGAAATAATCCCAGGAGCTAACGTAGATGCAGGAAAGAGGAGTGAAAGTCATCAAAGGACTCTGTGACAAAGTGGACAATGAGGTTATTTGGTAGCCCAAGTGATAAGAGAAGAAAATGTTTCAGAGTAGAAGAAAGTGGTCAGCCATGAGTTGAGTAACAAGAGGAAAAGAATTTACCATTGGATTTGTCAAAATGGAAGTTGCTAGTGACCTTGTCTAGAGTTAATCACAGAACAAAAAATAACTGACCTGCACTCACTGTTAATTAGTTGCTAAGCAATGCCATTATTACTGTTATACTATATAATGTTTGCCCAGTAGGGCAGGCTCTGATGTGAACCAACAGACCAACATTACTCAAGCACTTGTGGATTTTATTTTGTCATCGAACCTTGGAGAAGAACTGTATGCACCCTGATTGAGTTAAAGGAATGGTACAAATATCTGCATACCATTTTTTTAACCATCTGGTTAGTAAATAGAGGAGCTTAGGGAAGGAATTCTGTCTGATGCCTGAAAAGAGCCCATTTATTTATTGAACAAGTGATTAACTTTCTTTTTTATTCAAATGCATTTTGAAAATGATATATATTTATAAATATGTGTCCTTTTGGAAAAAAATGTCATTCACAATGGTAATCTTTCTTATTTCTTTTTGCACTTTTATATTCTGCTTTTTAATCTGCTTTTAATGGAATGATAGAGCAGACCTGTTTAGAGTGAGTTGAAGAGATGATGAGAGATGTGGAAGTGTAGATAGTATGTATGTATCTTACTTCCTTGAGGAGCTTTTCTGGAAAAGGAAGCAGAGGAACAGAGTGACAGCTAGAAGGACTATAAGATCAAAGGAGGGTTTTTGTTGAGATGGAGATATTCCAGTATGATTATTAATGATGAGAATGACTCAGTGATGAGAGAAAACTTGTTAATAGAGGGGAAAGCAGGAAAATGGCAGTGTATAAGCCAGTGAGAAGAAACTGGACACGGCGTACAGTGAGGGTGTTAGCCTTAGATAAGAACAAGGACAGTTCAAATGTCAAGTCTTCTTTCTCATTAATTAAAGAATTGACATTCTGGTTTTAGACCTTGGTCTTTTGAGAGTTTTGTTAGCAGAAAACAGCATTCTGGGTTTGAGCACTTCAAGACACTGACAATACTTAGTCTCTGAGGCTTGACAGCATCATACTTAATTGTAGCAAATCCACTGATAAAAAGTCATCTTGCAGAGGACC
This sequence comes from Tupaia belangeri chinensis, assembly GCF_000334495.1. Taxonomy (NCBI): domain Eukaryota; kingdom Metazoa; phylum Chordata; class Mammalia; order Scandentia; family Tupaiidae; genus Tupaia; species Tupaia belangeri. Next base: position 936,793 of record NW_006160192.1, on the reverse strand, counting down.
TGATGCATGTGAAGTTGACTCGCCCTGGTGACACATATCTTCTTCCCTCTCTGTGACCTCTCTTTCAAAGTTTGTAGGGGAACCAGCAGTCAGTGTAATGGCTATGTCACTGGACTCTCACATAGTCAACCGCGGTTCTCATCCCAGACCCGGTGGCTTAAAACTCACGCCGGGCGCGTGTGCGTGCGTGCCCGAGATCCCGAGAGGAGAATGGAGGAGAAGGGATTGCGGCGTGACCATCCCCCCTGGGGG
>NW_006160192.1:916817-935595 GCF_000334495.1 Tupaia belangeri chinensis | reverse complement strand
TCACATAGTCAACCGCGGTTCGCATCCCGGACCCGGTGGCTTAAAACTCACGCCGGGCGCGTGTGCGTGCGTGCCCGAGATCCCGAGAGGAGAATGGAGGAGAAGGGATTGCGGCGTGACCATCCCCCCTGGGGGGTGATTTCTCGCTTTCTGTCTCTATGTCTCTCTCTCTCTGTCTGGCAAGCGCACACGCCCTATAGCAAAAATCTCTTCAAAAAAAAAAAAGTTTGTAAAGAATGACTCAGTGCAAACCCGTGGCCTGGTGGTTAAGGAGACTAGATCCCACATGGCCAACTGCATGGTCTGGGCTCCAGACTCAGCAGCTTTAGAAACACAACAAGCACATGTGCATATGTACCCAAAATCCCTGAAGGAAAGAGAAATGAGAAATGAAGGAAAAGGGATTATGAAGTGACTAAGCCTCACCAGAGGTGCTTTCTCACCTTTCTCTCTCTCTCTCTCTCTCTCTCTCTCTCTCTCCCTCCCTCTCTTCAGCGGGCATGTGTACCTCTGGCAAAAAAGAAATAAAAGAGCTCACAAATTCATTACATTTTATATTTCAACCCATGCATGGATATTTTTAAAGTAAATATATCTTAAGGAAATAATAATGATATATTTAGTTGATATGCTGACTCAACATGCTTAAAAACAGCTGTTTTTCTCCACTCATCCTTGCAGGGTGAGAATTCTGCAAATATAAGGACTGGAAAATTAAACCTAAATGATAGAGAATATAATAAAATGACATCTGTAGATCTTTAAAATTGCCTAAAAATTTATTTTGCTATCAGAGTATTGTTTGAGATAATATATAAACCTTTTATTTGACATTTTATTTCATTACCGATTTCTGTGCTTAATTGGTAGTTGAGTTATACATTTTCCAAAAAGCAATGAATAGATTTAGCCCAGAACGTGCTAAGGCATTGCAAATCAAGGTTCTGTTTTAGTGTGAAGCTGGAAGAAAATTGTGGGTGGTATTGATGCTGTTGGTTATGCAAATAAGAAAAGCATAAGAAGTGAAAGTTTTATCATTTCTATGATGGATAGAAATGGGTTTAGAGATGACAGGCAATCTAAAAATTACTATTACCTCTCATTATACCCTTCCAAGCATTTCCATTTGTGCAGAATGGGATTTTAAACATCTTGATCAAGCAACAGGAATCTGCCTCATCTTCTGACACTGATGATCACCTAGCAGGGCAATATTGTTGCTCGAACTGGCATCCTGATGCTGTTACAAAACTGCATGAGGCATTGCTCAAGAAGTGCGTTGTGACTGGAAATAGCCAGTGGAAATTTCAAGGAAAGTATCATTTTTCCAGTCATGAAATGATCAAAGGCTTCACACAGAGATGTACCTCTTAAGAGTTGGTACACGGGATGCAATTCACTCTGAGATTCCAATTGCAAGATGGCAATTTAACTATATCTAATCATCTTCAATTCATGGAGTGGTAGAACCTTAAAAACCGTCCAGTTTCAAAATGTCCCAATAAGAAAACAGAAGCCTACATTACCATGAGACTCTCTCACTGTCACAAGCCAAGTACAGGTTATGGAAATGAGACTTCATGAGTCAGAAACCATTGCTCTTTCTAGCTTATAATTCTAGGACAAAATTTATGAGAGGGGTTTCTCTGATCTGCAGATACAAATTCTTATAGTCTTCAGAATAATGGTAGACTGATGTGTTTAAAACACTTCAGGCCTTCTGGCAATAAAGTCATAGCAGTCTCAAAGTAGATCTGGGAAAGATGGTGGCGACAATTCTCTCAGCCTCTCCTAGCTCAGGTTTTCTCGACTGTGAAATATGGAAAACAGTGCATACCTTCAAAGCTGGTTAAAAGGATTAATTGGATGATAATTGCAATGCATTTAGTTCAGATCCTGACATACAACGAGCTCTCAAGACACGGTGGAGAGTGTCATCATCATCGTCATCATCATCATCGTTCTCATTGTGCAAAAACCAAAAAAACAAGAGCTTGAAAAAGAATTGCACAAAAGCATCCATTCAACTGTCTTGTTTTGTGCAGTGGGGTTAAATTTCCACTTATCTATCCTGAATCTTCTCTCAAATTATTCTAAGAAAGAGGATAACACTTCTTAGTCGATTATTGTGACTATGTAAATAATCTTATTTAATTGTTACCGTTATGTATAGTTGTTTTTCTCATGAGAAATTTCTGCAGTTCCAAACCGAAGCAGCTGACAGCTTCTGGGGACAGTATCTTAATTAAGGATCATTGTGAAGAAATCTTTTCTCTGACTAGGAAGGGGAAAAGAGGCTGTCAGGAGGCAGCCAGAAACGTATTAGAGATGTTCAGAGTGCAAAAGGCCTTTGTGAGCTTAAGGGGTCTCCTTTATGCCTAAGAAAGCTCTCTGATTAGACAGAAAGCTGTCACAGGGGCATAAAAGCCATTTTTAGCACCATGTGAGCCAGTCTCATTTTTTATTTTTTTATTTTTTTGTCAGACCAGTGAAATGAGAATGATATTTCTCCCGTTGCAGCTGTCAATTATTTAAGCAGCAGCAGAATTCAGAAAAGTCAGAAATGAGTCTCAAACACGAAGTGAAAGTTGCACTCTAAAGTAGGTTTAGCTTAAGACTGGCTTTACAGTTCTTCATAGGACTGGACTTCAAAACAGAAAGTAAGCTTTACCTTTACTTAATTGGAAAGGGTTGCCTTGATATAAATAAAATAGCTCCCTTTAAAGTAGCTGCTTCCTGCTGGCTAAGAGACAGAAGTCACTCTGCTTCATCCATATTGGATACAGAGAACCTAATAAATAAAAGATAGTGCCTTTTAAAGAATTGTAAAGAATCAAATTTGAGCCGGCAGGTGGCATGGTGGTTAAGGGTGCCAGACTCCCCCATGGCCGACCACAGTTCAAGTCCTGGACCTGGCAGCTTGTTTTCTCACTTCACCTCTCTGTCTCTCCCTCTCTGGTCAAATTAAAATAAATGAATAAACAAATGGATACATTTAAATTTAAAGTTGGAAGAAAGACAAAAGCTCCCAAAAGATCTTAAACTTAAATGCAGATCAGGAAGATAAACATAAACAAAAGATAAGATTCCAAAGGGAATTGTATTCCCAAGACTGTCCCCAATTTACCTGTAATAGAGGATTATTTTTTTATTAACCTTTTTTTAAAATTTATTTATTTCCATTCATTCACTATGTCTAAAGTCAGACTTGTGCTCATGGATATGTATGTATCAGCTGCACTTGCTATTGAAAATAGAGGATTATTTGAGAATCCTTGTTGGATTTGGACAAGGTCTACACTTGACATCATATCTAAATAGGTATATAAGACACTTTATAAATACTTTAAAAGCTTATTACTAAGTATTTTAGGGCTAGTACCACATCCTAGGCATTAAGGGAACCAGATCACACATGGCCAACCACACAGTTTGAATCCTAGCCCCAGAATCCTGAGAAACACAGTGGGCATGTGTGCTGTATGCCCCAAGTCCAGACAGGATGGAGAAATGGAGAAGGAACTGTGGCATGACCATGCCTCATTGGTGCATGCTTTCTCTTTCTCCCCCTGCTTCGCTCTCTCTGTCTTTCTCTGGAGGGCACACATGCCCTCTAGCAAAATAAGAAAAATTCAAATATAAAAAATAAGAAATATTTTAATTATTAGTGATATAAAAAGTGATTATGAAATGTCCAGTACAGACCAGGCATGGTGGGGAAAAAACAGAATACAACCCATGGCCTTAACTAGCTTAAAATCCAGTGAGAGAAATGAACATTAAAAAAGGCATACAACTTATGCTATAGAGAACATGAAGAAATAACTTAGACTGGAGAAGTAGTAGAAATCAATATCTGACCTGACGACCAATAAGAATTAGCTTGCTCATGCTGAGAAAGAACACAAACATTTTAAGGACAATGGCCCTGCAGGGGAAAAGTTGAGTAGCTGAAGACCTGATGGAAAGACGGTGAGCCTGGTGTGGACTGAGAGGAGGAAAGAGAAGAGTGAGCATAATGGAAATATGGGCAGTGTTTATATGCAGGCCACGTAAAGGGTTTTTAATGCATTCTACAAGCAAGGGGGACATGCAAGGGACCAGATAATTAGATTTATATTTCATAAAGAACAACTTAGGACAGTCCTAGACTGACCATAATAGCACGTACAATAATATAGGTATGGACAAGTTCAAAGGAACTTGCTGAGATCTCGTGAGGCGTGGCAGTGACTCAGACTGTGTAAGTGATGTGGAAAGAAGGGGATGTCTTCAAGACTCGGGCAAGCATCTCAGGCCTGGTCAGAGACTAGAAGTAGAAAATGTCTGAAAGTAAGGTGTCAGAATGTCTCTGGTGCCTGGTCGGAATTACAAATTAGAAGATGATGCTATTTACTGGGATGAAAAACACAATAAAAGAGCAAAGTTGAAGATGTGGGAGAGGAAATGCAAGTGAAAGTTCAGTAAAAGGCATGCTTCGCTGAAGACCAAAAAAGGGCAATAAGAAAAAGGGGCACCAGGGAAATAAAATTTTTGAGTGAGAAGAAGAATTTTTAAAAGTATATTTCATTATATAAGTATGTATGCTGTGTGTACAAATATATTGCACATATCTATCTATCTATATATGCATATATATAATCACATACACACCCATATATAAGAATACTTCAAAAAGTGTGTGGAAAAAATGGAATTAAAGTAGAAGTTTCCTTTGGTGCAAAAATTTTTAAATCATGCATAATCTTTTCATAATATGCACTTTTCATTAAATATATATATATATATATATATACACATATATATACACACACACACACATGTTCATATGTTAGATCTATTATCTAGCTAGGCTAGCTCTTTTTTTGTTCATATGTTATATCTATTATCTAGCTAGGCTAGCTCTTTTTTTATGAAATACACTCCACAAATCTCACAAAAATCTTTTTGGCTAAAGGGAGCAGTGTGTCCTACTAGGGAGTGAATTCAAATCCCTGATGACTGATGTTTATAGAAAAGGGCATAGATAGAAAAAGATTAAGAAACTCCCAGTAAGAAGAAGCCTTGGGATCAAGTAAATAATTGAAAACAACTCTAAAATTTAACAAGAACTAGAAAGAGCTAAAATGTGTAGAGTATATTGAAGGAAAGCAGATACACTTAAAGAAATAGATGAACAGACTCAGTGGTCAAAGGTAGTTCCTTAAACCAAGGTGGAGATTGTGTGAGAGTGTGTGTGTGTGTGTGTGTGTGTGTCTGATCATTATGTCTCTGAAACAGAAATGTGGCAACCATGCATAGCTTAGTAGAAAGCAAGGTAACACAGACACACTGAAGCGTGTTAGACCCCCAGAGCCAAGGACGAGCGACGGAGGCTTCCCCGGGGAGGGTCCTGCAGGGAAAGGCCATCACCTGAGTCTCAGGGTGAGAAACCTTGGAGACAGGTTTTGGAGCTACGGTCTGTCTTTATCAAGTGCTGTAGTGAAGCATGTGTGCTTCTCATTACAGAGTATGGGTTCAACCAATCTCAAGAAAACCTCTGTTTGCATAAAGTTAAAGAATTTCTGTAAGTATTGGGTTGTTTTTTGTTTGTTTGTTTTAAGATACATGGACTGGCCAGATTTTACCTGACTTTGTCAATCAAAGTTTGAGTGCCCCAAAAAAAAGAAAAAAAAAAAGTTTGAGTGCCAGAGGGGTACTATTTATATAACAGTAGCATTTATAGTATGCTGCCTTAACGTAGCTGAACAGTCCTGGAGTACTGCCCGTCAGAGTTGACCTGAAGAACTGATGCATTGTATGCTTCATTACAGCCTTACGATCCCCGTATCTTCTAACTTTTCCTCTAAATGCCTCTGACAGGAAACCCTATGTTTTAACCTCAGTGAAAATGGATACCCTTCCCTGTGAATACCCCAAATTCTTTCGTATTTAGTCTGTATAAATTCATCGACTTCCTGTATCTTTTCTTCATGGGTTCCCAGCTTCTAACTCATTAATCATTTTCATTATTCTTCTCTAGACTCTCTTTATACACACTTGTGAAGCCCAAAATTAGACTCATTAGTAAGTGCTTGACCAATGCCAAGTCTCCTGGGATGACATTCTCATGAATCCTACGTGTGTGAGACTGATAATTCATAAAATAAGTGACATGGTGCCAGGAGCGAGGATCTCAAAGTTCTAATGTGCCAAGTGCTGGCTGAAAATACGTATATAATCTGAAACTGTGACAACTATTTGCTAACACCCACATGCAAATAACATGACGAAGGTTTCAAATAACACTGATCCCACCTCACTTTTTTTTTTTAGAGGTTTTTTGCCTTAGAATGAGACAGACAAAGACAGTGAGAAATCATTCGGGGGCGGGGGGCGGGGGGGATGCCCATGCCACAATCCCTTCGCCATTCTCCTGGCATGCATGCATATGCACTGGACCTGAGTTTCAAGCTGCCGGGTCCGGGACTTGAACCAAAGTCAGCCATGTGAAAGTCCAGTGATGTAACTGCTATGCCATCTTCAGGCCCCAGACACTGATCCCACTTCTCTACTAACACAGAGAACACCAGCATCATCACCATCTCTTTATTCTTGCCTAATTTCAGTTAGGTATAAGAATTTGGGTTGAGGGGTCAGCAGGTGGCATGATGGTTAAGGTGCTGGAATTCCCACATGGCCAACTGTGGCTCGAGTCCTGGACCTGGTGGCTTGCTCTCTCTCTCTCTCTCTCTCTCTCTCTCTCTCTCTTTCTCTGACAAAACTCATGTGAAAAAATAATAATAAACAAAATTTTAAAAAATGAATTTGCGTTGAATTTGAGGGCAGAGAGACAACACAACAAATGACTAGGAACTAGGCTATGCAGAGGAGACTCAGGCAGAGTGTGTTCAGTATGTGCTGTGTGTGCTGTGTGTGGTGTGTGCCGTGTGTGCCCTGTATGCACGGTGTGCCATGTGTGCCGTGTGTTCAGTGTGTACAGTGTGCGCCATGTGTGCCATGTGTACATGTATGCAGTGTGTGCCGTTTGTGCCGTGTGTTCAGTGTGTACAGTGTGTACCATGTGTGCAGTGTGTGCCACGTGTGCAGTGTGTGCCATATGTGCCGTGGGCTCAGTATGTACAGTGTGTGCCGTGCATGCCATGTGTTCAGTACATACAGTGTGTCAGTGTGTCGTATGTGCCGTGTGTTCAGTGTGTGCTGTGTGTGCAGTGTGTGCCATGTATAGAGTGTGTGCATATGTGCCGTGTGTGCCATGTGCACTGTGTGTGTCATGTCACTGTAGAAGACCACCACAAAGACAGGGCCTGACTCTGGAGCCAGACTTGTGGCTCTGACTCCCTTCACAAGTTGTTTGCTGTTTGGCAAGTTACTTGGCCTCAGATTCTTCACCTGTAAAATGAGGTTAATGATGATACATATCTAATTATTGAGTCTTAGAGCAATTAAATGAGTTAAACCTCTGTAAATGTTTAGCAAATAGAAAATATCATGTAATATAACAATTTATGTATTTATATCTTAAAAATAATTTCAAAAGGGACCCAGGTGTGGTGGCACGTGCCGATACTCCCAGCTGCTATGGAGGCAGATAGGAGGATTGCCAGCCTGGGAACAAAGAAAGACCCCATCTTGAGAAAAAAATTAAACTAACAATTTTAAAAGCAGTGTTTGTTACTTTGACTAAAATGAGCATGTCAAGGGACCAGCAGGTGGCATGGTGGTTAGGTGCTAGACTCCTACATAGCCAACCACAGTTCAAGTCTTGGATCTGGAGGCTTGAAAATCATGCTGGGTGCATACGTGTTTGTGTCCAAAATCCTGAGAGAAAGGATTGTGGTGTGGCCATCCCCATGGGGGTGATTTCTCACTTTCTTGCTCTCTGTCTCTCTCGAGCAAACACACATGCCCTATGGCAAAAACTTAAATAAAAAAATAAATAAACAAAGCATGTGAAACTGATAATTAAGACAGTCTTTGCTATTGAATCATTGGGAGAAATCCCACACAATTGGCAATTCTCTGAAAAGTGTGCATATTTTTAGCTAATGTCACAGTCAGGCCACTGGCACCAGGTTGCATATATTATAAATCAAATCAATACATATATTTGGCAGCTCTGAAAAATAACACATATGACAAGGGAGGAATTGCAAAATCCCTGTATTTCTCTCAGCAAGAAAAAGCATTAACTTAACCATATCTTTACTAAAGTCATTTAATTTCCATCAGAAATTAATAAAAACATAGAGTAGCCATAAGTACTTGAAAATGTAAGCTTTCCACACAATGTTGTATTTTTGTAGAGAACATAGGTTCATTCAATATTTTTACATCTAAGTATTTGAACATAAAATGCCTTTCACTTGAGCTCATAAATGGTTATCCTCCAAATTAGTACTACAAACTACAGTGGTATTCACAAATTTGCTATCAGCACTGCTTGCTGAATATGTTCATGTTTCCTTAGAGATCCAAATATTTAAAGCTGAAATTTTAGTTCCAATTTATTTAAAAGTCATGGTAAAAGTAAAAGGGGCTAGACATAATTGTGTATATGAGGAGATGTCAGAAAGCTCATGGAAATGGAATTAAAGTACGAATTCGTTTGGTGTAAAACATTTTGAAATCTAAGCATTATTTTTTCCTTATATTTGTTTTTCATGAATTTTTTGAAGCCCCCTCATAGACTGTACTATTCCATTTATATAAAATTCCAGAAAATGCAGATTAATCTATAATGATGAAAGGCAAGTCCGTGGTTGCCTGAGGGTGGGAATGAATGATCAGAGTTCTGCAAAGAGCCAGAAGAACATTTAGAGATGACAGAGATTACCTAGGTCTGTATCATGGTCAGAGTTTCCCAGATACAACTATCAAAACTTACCAAATTGTACAATATAAGTGGATACAGCTTATTATATATAAATTATGCTTCAAAAAAGTTGACTTTGATAATAAATAAAAGTCACGGGCAAATATTTGTAATCACACATAAAATATAAATGAAGCCAGCGAGAGTTGGAAGAAAGGTTTCTAACTCAAAGTCGTGTTACATTCAATTCAACTCCCTAAATAAATACAGAGAATTGATTTTTTTTTTCAGTACAAATTAAATTAAAGCTAGCATGGCAGCCATGAGGTGGCATAGTGGTTAAGCCACTGGTCTCCCACATGGCAAATTGCAGTTCAAGTCCTGGACCCAGTGACTTGAAAGTCATACTGGGTGCTTGTGCGTGTGGGCCCAAGGTCCCAGGAAGAGGATGGAGAAGGGATTGCGGCATGGCCATCTCCCCTGGAGTCAATTTCTCAGTTTCCCTCTTACTGTTGCTTTTTGTCTTTCTCCAGCAAGCGCATATGCCCTATGGTAAAAACCTTAAAAAAAATTAAAAAGAAAAACTAAAGCTAGCATCTTAAGAAGGGTTGTAGGACAGGAATGTCATCCAAGACAAAAAGAAAATCTGTGTTGTTATAAACCTGACACTAAGAGGAATAAAACAAGGAGCTGGAGACAAGTTAGAGGTATCTGTCTCTTTATAGAAAATGAAATGGGCTATTGCATGCAGAGTTGTCAGGAATATTACAGTTACTGATGGTTCAACCTGAAAATTTTATGGAATCAGATGTTAAAACTCTTCTCAGAACTCTTAATGGAACCAGCATAAAGGATGCAGGCTGAGTATTTTCCTTGTACTTCATAAAATCCTCCAGCCCACATCAGAGTTTTAGAGTCCGCATTATAATTAATTATGCCTACAGAGTGTTGGCACACGTACGAGAGTCGTAGAGATGCCTTTATGTCTCATATAAAACATCATCATAGGATTACAACATGCTATCACAATCATTACGATTTACCACAGCCTGACAAAATAATCAAATTCACTGGATTAAAACGAAATTATTTTCCTCATTTAAGTAGTACAGCCTGCCGTACCAACTCGAGGTTCAATGATGGCTATATTTCCTTACCGTCCTTCAATCCATTACCAAATCCCTTATATGTCAAAGAACTGTAAGTCTAGCGTCTTGAAGTTGTTTCCTCTTCCTAAATGATTTGAAGGAAAAAAATAAGAGAGAAATCTAGGATCAGGACAGGGACAGGGGTTTGTGATACAGAAGAGCGCAGGTCCCCCTGGGTCTACCATCACCATTGCTGTTAACTGCCGCTCAGGGTCACACCACAGTGCACCTGGCACTGATTTGCTAGTCCAGCTCGCCGCATAAATGCATGGTTTGAAGAGCTGGTCAGCCCCTCTAGGGATCTGGCTGTCTTTGAGATTGACACCGTAGGCTCGGGCATTGCTCTCCAAAGCCCAAGCCTGTGCCACAGTAACGGAGTCTGAGAAGGGTTTTCATCATTAACCATTTTCCCTGCCAAAAACTGTCACTTGTATCCACTGCAAAAACTGTCACTTTTATCCTTGTTTGGAGCTTAGAGGCATCAGCCTAGAATTTGTCTCAAGCTAATTATACTCAAGACTGTTTCATTTCCAGAGTCTCACTGCCCTTTTTTGTCCCTGAGCTTTTGCCAACCCTAGTCTAGGCTTAACAGGTTTTCCTAACTTCTTATCCTTAAGACATGGATGTTAAGGTACTGATTCTTTTCTTTCCAGAAGGCCCAGTGATTCAGAAGAATGACCCCAAAAGCTAGTCAGGTATCATCAAGGAAACAATGACAAAATCCCGTAGACTGAGTTGCTTAAATTACAGACATTTATTTTTCACAGTTCTGGAGACTGGGAAGCCTGCCATTAAGGTGCTGCCATATTTGGTTCCGGGTGATGGTATTCATTGCTTATAAATGGCTACCTTCTCACCAGTGTCCTCAGATGGTGGAGAGAACTCTGCTGTGTCTTCCAAAAAAAATCCAGAAGGCACAGAACTGCCAGAGAGAGACAAAGTGAGAGAGATGAAAAAAAAATGCAGAAAGTATTCCTTAATGAAATGTGGTCATGCTGCAATCTCTCTCTCTCTCCCAATTTTTCATCCATTTGGGACCTTGGACATGAACACACACACATGCCCAGCATGTCTTTCAAGCCACCAGGACCAGGACTCAAACTGCAGCTGGCCATGTAGGATCTGGCTCTCTGAACCACTAGACCACAGGGCTGGTCCTCTTCCTCTTCTTATAAGGATATTGATACCATCATGAGAGCCCAACCCTCATGACTTCATCCAAGCCTAATAAACTCCAAAAGCCTCTTCTCTAAATACCGTCACACTGGAGGTTAGAAAGTCAATATGTGAGTGTGTGTGTGTGTGTTAGGGGGACAGTGGGGGAGAATTTCAGTCCTTAGCACTATCTCTTTTCCAAAGTCTTTGCATACTAGGAATCTCAGGGCAATGATAGATTTGACAAGGGCAAAAATATATTTCAATAAACCTTAATCACAAGAAAGTGGTTATCCACAATGACAAGTGTTGCTGGAGCCCTGTACATTTCCTCCTGCAGGCATTATTCCTGGGCAGCCTGCCTGCCTCCCAACTGCAAGCTCTTTGCTCAAGGCATTTCTCTTGACATTAGCAGGTGCTCTTCCCAGACACCGGGCAAGTCAAAGTGCTAAAGAGTTACTATGCCCTGAGAACAACCCTGAGCAGTTCCTTTGTCCTATAAACAGAGTACTAAAAGGAATACTCTAAGCCAGTTCCAGAGCTCCTCCAAAGGACTGGATTCCATTTGCCCATACTGATCACTTGTTTGATAACTCATTTTTACTAGCTTCTTCCCTTACCCCCTTCCACACTTCTCTCTCAGTGCTGTCCTGATATCAACTCCCAATAAGCTACCTGCCCCCAAATCCTCTTTCAGAGTCTAATTTTGGAAAAATAAAAACTAAAACATCCACTTACTAGTTCTGTATAATGAAATGGGGCAAGGTTGAAAAGCAGTCAAGAAAGATGTAAGAGACATGAACTGAGAATATGTAGTTCTCTTGGAGAAATGGCACAGAAATCAAAGCATGGAATGTTTAAGGAAGGAAAGCCAGACAGATGGTCAATAAGCTCTGGTCATAATTAGAGGAGTTAAGGGATTGGCAAAGCACAGAGGAGGCAATGGGAGAAAGAATTCATATATGAATGATACGGGCTATTAGCACTATCCCAGCAACCAGGCAAGAGGAAACCAGAGGGAAGAGTGCACAGGTTCCTTAATCCTGAATCCTTGCTTTTCAAAGCACCAGTAATGAGACACCTTCACAGCAGGTGGAACCGCCGGGACCATGTGTATCTGAATTGCTTCTATGTATTACCAAAGAGACCTTTGAAAATGAATTTTGTCTCTCCAGGAAAAGTATACACGTAAATGCATTGTTTATGATAAGCATAGTCTGGGGCATTCAACAAAATGAAACCAGATTTATATTAATATATGGCATGCATGTTTTTGTGGATATATATATATATGTATACATATATATATATATCAGTAAGCCTCAAATTGAACTTCTTTATTACTTATAGATGATTATGTGGGTTATTTCATCCTCATACCAATTTATTTTGTAAAGTAAGTAAGAGAAAGGAAAATGGGTTATCCATTTTGGATAACACACACACACACACACACATGCAGTCTGTGGAAGGGGTGTGGGTGTGATGTGTTACTGTGCACAAATGGGCTCACTCAGAATCACTGGAATCACAGCAGAAGATGAGTAGTAAATTACAAATGCTAACATTCCTTCCATTGATACTGATTTGCAGAAGTCTCAACTTCTGAACGTTGGAATATACCCTCAGCTCATAATAAAGGTAACGTAAAGGTTACCAAATTTTAGAACTTGAAAATACAGCAAAATTTTCTGCCTTTTACTCTTCCTGCTTTCTCCTGAAAATAGAACTTTTTTTTTGGTCAGGCAAATAAACAGAAATTATTTTTAAAAATATTATTCTATGGACTTTATTTTTCCTGATTCTATCCAATTACATTTCAGTATTTGTTTATTACTCATTATAGGAAAAGTATTGCTCCATTTTCTTTACTTTTGGTGAAGAGAGTGTGAAAAAATGAATATACAGAGGCCAGCAGATGGCATAGGGTTACATCGTTGGACTCCCACATGCCAACCACGGTTTAAGCCTCAGACCCTGTGGCTTGAAAATCACACTAGGTGCCTGTGTGTGCATGTCCAAGATTCTGGGAAAAGAATGGCAGAGAAGGGATTGTAGCATGGCCATCTCCCCTAGGGGAATGATTTCTCACTTTCCCTCTCACTGTCTCTGTCTCTCTCCAGCAGGTGCATGCACCGTAATGTGAAAATCTCTTTAAAAAATGAATACACATAGTATCTATCTGCCCTAGAGAGAACTTGCAAATAGGCAGAATTCAAGTAATTTAGTCAAGTGATGTAACCTTTTTTGTGACGCAATTATCTAAGTAAAATTAAGGTACTAGCACCTAATAATTCTTGCAGACTTAAATAAGAATTAAAGATAATGATTCTTAAAAGTTTATCACTGAGGGCTAGCAGGTGGCATGGTGGTTAAAGCGCAAGATCCCAGATGGCTGATTCCATGGTTTGGGTCTCAGACCTTGCGTCTTGAAAAGCACACTGGGTGTGTGTGCATTGCCCCGGGAGGGTGATTTCTCACTTTCTCCTTCTCTCTATCTCACTCTGGTCAGTGTACATGCCCGATGGCAAAAATTTAAAAAGTTTATCATTGAGCCTGACATAGTATGTGTTTATCGGCATGTATTTGGTAAAAGTAGTTTTTAGTATAAAATTGGTGTGTGTGTGTGTGTGTGTGTGTGTATATATATATATATATAAAATCATGAGGTTGCAAAAGCAGAATTACATAGGACTCAACAAAAAAAACCAATTTTGTAATTTTTTTCTTCACTCTATACTTGCACTCAATATTTGGGCTTATAGATCATCATCCTTCTTGATAAGATCCCCAAATTATCCAGTCAATCTTGGATCATTTTTAAGTTCTCCTGTCACATGTAGTCTCAGAATACTCTTTTCAGTACTAAGAAATATATTCAATTCTGTGTCCAAGTTTCAATCTTCATTTGCAATTAAATGCTTTTCCTTCTTCAGTTTAGATCAACTCCGGCTGGAAGTCTGCAGAAGCAAACCTCTAGCCATGGTTTCTGAGCCTGTTTGTTGTGCAGACAGAGTTTTCACAGAGGTAATCAAGTTTAAATGAATCATTAGACTGGACCCAATCCAATATGACTGGCATTTTTATAACAAGGGGAAATTTGGATCTGGAGATGTGCAGAGAGAGTTGTGTAAAGATGAAAGACAAGATGAAGTGATGCTTTCATAAACCAAGGAATGCCAAAGACTAGGGGAGGGATGTGAAATAGACTATTCCTCACAGACTCGGAAAGAACCAACCTTGTTGGCACCAGGATCTCGGGAAGTTAAGTTCCAAAGTCATGAGACAATAAATTCAGGTTCTTTAAGTCACTCAGTTGGTGATGCTTTGTCATAGCAGCCATATACACCACATACATAACTTTTCCTGCCATATATATTTTTCCCCTGCCATATATATATATATATATATATATATATATATATAGCATTGATATTAAAAGGTCTAAAATAATGGAATTATTCATTTGAAAGAGTAACTTCTTTGAAATAATTTCTTCTACTTTTATTCAAACATTCAAAGTAGTGCAGAAACATCTAAAACATCTAAAACAAATGTGGCCAAGAGCCAAATGAGGTATTATTAGGTTCTGGATACTTCAGATAGGTCTGTCTCCGCAAACCCTAACTTTAGATTAGGCACTCTGGAAGACATCTTACCGAGAGGTAATTTTTCCTACTTTCTCTGAAATAACTTCAGCTATTCATTGCTGCTCACACGACATGTTATTTTGCTAAAAAGAAAGAATTAACGTTTTACTCATTTAGACATTCACTCTTAATTGTTTTGCACTTCCTTGGCAAAATGGAGGAAACATTTTTTACTCTTAAAATAAAACAGTCGCGGGTATTTTCCTCTTGGGAGAAAATTAATTCTGACTACAAAAGGGTCGCACTGCAGTTCAAGGGACTTTGTGAACTAATTAGGACTAGAAGAAAAAGCCTTTTTCTTACTCACAGGCTGTTTGTCTTGGACCTTCCAAATAATGATTGCTTTTGTTCTGTGCTTAAAAGGAATAGGGTACATTTTTCAGGCATGTTTGACACAGAGAAGGGCCACATTATATCTTAGAGGAATTGCTTTATGTTTGACTCAAATAATCTTTTCAAGACATTCATCATAATTCCAATTTTCATCCACTCAATACTTAAATTACAATTAAACACCTGTTCCAATAAACTAAGAGTGGAATTTAACAGAAGTCCTTCATGCTCTCTTGACAAGTCTAGTCCATCCTCATTAAGGCAATCACAGTCTTAGAAGTTTGTTTTGTGAGAGGGAAGGAATCAAGGGAAGAAAAGTAAACAGCAAAACAGTTAAGAAACACAAAAATCCAGGCCCAGCAGGTGGCATGGTGTTTAAAGGCCCTGGATTCCCACGTGGCCAACCACGGTTTGAGTCTTGGACCTGGTGACTTGCTTTCTCACTTTCCCTCTCTCTCTGTCTCTCTCTACGTCTCTCTCTGGTCGAATTAAAAAATAGTAATACTAATAACAAAAAGAATGAGATAAGCAAATATTTTTTTAAAAAGGAACAAAATGGAAAATTATCTGTTGAAGATAGTACAGTAATATCTTTGATTGGGCCAATATTCAGTGTATTCTGGATGGGAAAATTCATTTTGTATGCTGTAATTATATACAGTGAATGGATGCAATTTTTTTTTAAAGAAGTTTGTTGGGGCCAGCAGGTGGTTTGGTGGTTTAGGGTGTTGGACTCCTACATGGCTGACTGTGGTTGGAGTCTTGGACATGGTGACCTGCTTTCTCACTTTCTCTCTCTCTCTCTCTCTCTATCTCTCTCTCTATCTCTCTCTCTCTCTCTCTCTCTGTCACTCTGGTGAGTGCATGCACCCTATAGCAAAAATTTCTAAAGTAATAATAATAATACTTTCCTTAATTAGGGTTAAGAAACACCTGGCTTTTTATATCCACTTATTAGTAACGGGCCCTACATAATGCAACAGAGAACAGCAGCGTTGAATATTTGTTATTAGCATCATCTGGAGAACTTTAAAAAAAAAAAAAAAACAGTGCTCAGTTCTCACCCTGAACTGATTAAATCAAAATGTTGGGGGTTAGGGACCAGCAGTTGACATAATGGCTATGTTGCTGGACTCTCATGTAGTCAACTGTGGTTTGAGTCCCAGACATGGTGGCTCTAACTCATGCCAGGTGCATGAGCATGTGTGCCCAAGATCTCAAGAGAGAATGGAGGAGAAGGGATTGCTGCATGCCCATCCCCCCTCGGGGGGGGGGGTGATTTCTCGCTTTCTGTCTCTCTGTCTCTGTCTGTCTTTCTGGAAAGGGCACACACACTATAGCAAAAGCCTCTTAAAAAAAAAAAGTTGGAAATTAGAGGCAGGCATCAAGAATTTATAAAACTCTCTGGGTAATTCTAATGCACAGCAAGCTTTAGGAGCCAATAAAGTAATTTTTTAAAAACAAAAGGTGTAATGGCAAAAACATAGTCGAGGTCCAGGATAGCACAAGGACAAAGCTATCCTATTTAGAACTCAAGGGTCCAAATATTTGGAAATGTTCTCTTTTAACATGGAGTGTGAACTTGCATTAAGAATATCATGTGCACACATATCCCCAGTGAGAACTAAATGCCCATTGTAATTCTGCAGGAGTTGACCGTAAATACACACTGTTGGGGCACATATTTGAAAGTGTGTCAAAATGCCTATGAAGGACATAAAAGGGATTGATTGGTAAATATAAAAATGACCTTGAACACTTTAAGTATTTAGTTCAAAAAGTAACAGCATTCATTAAGAATAACTGAGGTGGTATGCACCTGCTCTGCGCTTCCTGAGAAACGGGCATCTTTTGAGACTTTGGACAACGACACAGCAGCAAAACCATTCAATAGATTGATTTCAAAATATAACCAGAGGTGATACCAGTTTTCAGGGAATATTTAGAAGGAAAGAGGTAGAGGAGTTAGACCGCCAAAAAAACATACTTGCCCTCTTTGGGAATTATCTTACTTCTGAGAGGCAGGGAACATCATTTACATCAAAAGTAAGTAAACCAAAGAACTGAGTAGACTAATTTATCTCCCATTTGAGAGTGCAGCAGAAAAATTAATTTCTCAGGTACTTAAGACATAAAGAGGGAATCAAGCTAAAACAAAGATTACATGCAAAAATATACTGACTGGCTAGTAGCTTCACATTGTGAATTGGCTTGTAAAATCTTCAAAATTAATGATTGACATACCATAGCCTGTATCAAGATTAATAAGCTCTGACTGGACTGCCATTGTTAACACACCTGATACATTGGCTTCTCCACCCAGTTCAGTCATACTGACGCCACCGACGTCCACAGCGTCACTGAGGCCCCTCTATTTGGTTCTTTTCTGGACCACGTGAATAGCTCTCACTTCCTAGAGAGAATGATTGACTTCTCCTAGGACCCTGTTGAGTCTCATGCATCCTATGAGGCTTCCTCAGGGCTTTCTGCCTACACCCAATGAAATATTCAAGGGAGGAGGTTTCTATCTCTAAGACCCCTACATCTCTCTGAACCCATTCTTTAATTCTGCACCCTTTTTCTGTTCACAACCTCCCTGGCAAGTGCTTCTCCAGGTGGTTTCGTACATTGTAAGCCATGATATTGTGAAGAGCAGGCTCTATTCCAGTTGTGGGTCTGGTGACCACTCCTTGTAGTGATACTGATGACGGAAGTGAGTAGAGGAAACACTGATTGGACCAGTGGAGTGCTTCCAAATCCTCAAACATATTTCAATTCACATGTTTTACAGATTCAAACTCTCCTTTTCAGTTCTTTTTTTTTTTTAATTTAAACCCATTTTGTATTTCCATGCACTGCTTCCCTTGGGGTAGTTCCATGCTTTGGGTCATGATACAGAAGCACAATTTTTGTACCTACATCAGTGTGCATGTCCAGTTCCTTATTTTGCCATTCATTGTATGATGGAGAGTGGTTTCATGTCCTAGGAAACCATAGCTGATGTCTGCATAGTCCTTAGTTATTAACAATTATGTGACAACACTGGTTTATTTTCTCCCATGTTTTGTATGTAAACTATAATAAAAGTCCATTACCCAAAGTTCAGCCTAATATAAGCTATTTAATTTCTTGTTGTATCTTATATTCACCAATTGGTTTTAAATTGCCCTAAATGATTTTTCATGTCCTTATGCTTCTTCATCTGTTTTTCAGGAGAAACTGTTTTTCTTTGGATGTTAAAATCTAGTGTTTTCTGAAATTTGATATGATTTTCAACCATCCTAACATCTTATAGTGAAATTTACCTTTAATTTTACTCATCCCACAACTCATCCAACAAACAAATTAAGTTCATCATATTTCCCAGCAGAGATATCTGTCGGAAGATTTAAGTTTGGAAATCACCAGCACAAAAATGTTATTTCTTTCCATGGGTCTGGAAAGGGTCACCAAGGCAGATAATCTTAAATAAAAGGACAGAAGTTGAGGTTTGATCTACAAGACACCATAATCATTAGAGATCCGAAAATTTAGCAAAATTCCCTCAAGCAGACTGAGATAGAAGGGTAAGTGAGGGATATAGGTATCATAGAGACCAATTGAAGGAGAAAATTTTAAGGAAGACAAATAAACAACTGTGTAAAATGTTTCTAGAAGTTAACTAAAAAGAAGAGTGT
>NW_006160192.1:909923-916807 GCF_000334495.1 Tupaia belangeri chinensis | reverse complement strand
GGAAGATAACTAAAGAGGAAAAATAGAGAGGTGAGACATTTGTGGAACACAGAAATAGTTTATTACCTCTTGATTACGATGTGCATAGTATTCTCAACTGGACTGGTTTGAGGTATATTTCGTGTTAGGCAAATTCTCTACACAAGCTAAATGATGCATAGTGATTGAATGTAAAAAAATAAAAATAATAATAAAAACAAAAAGAGTACTGATCATTGTCTGTTAAATTTTTGAAATCCAACGGTCACTGAAACCCATGTTAAGCACATCTTAAATAAGAAAAGGAAAAACATGATTTTTCTGTCGTAGGCATACACAGACAATGAAATAGCTCCTCCCCAACTTCACATTTCCAATATGTGATATGCTTGATATTTTATAGAAGAGATGTTGTCCAACTACAAGAAATGGCTGTAATTAGTGACTCAGAATGAGTTCCCCCTATTTTATGCTACCAAAAACTTTGATCTAGGTTCATATTTGAATGTGTTCACATCCTCCAAGTGAGCCAAGATCATGTCTTATACTTTACTATCCTTTTGTTCTCAACTCCTGGTGACATTCCTGACATACGAAGTGAATTTTGTACATAACTTAAGAGAAAATTCTATGCTCAAATTGAATGCAGTATGAGTAACTTTGTGTCCTGCAGCCCCTCTGTCACCTTCAGAAGCTTTAACACTCCCAATGTACAGAAGCTACAGAATCAAAGAGAGCTGGTGCCCTGCTTTGGTCATTGTCCAGATCATAAATTTGGACACCAAAAAGTACATAAAATTACCCACAGTGACAAGGGAAAACTGATTTAAATAGGCTTACTTTAGATTGTGAGAAATAATGTATTTCTCTAGCAATATGATGAGAAATTATCCCCTGAATCAGTCACATCCTCTGAGTGCACCAGAGCCACGATCTGCAATGCAACACACCCTGCATCAAAGTCAGGAGTCTCGAGCTCCAGCCTCACCTTCACTACTACATTAGTGAGTGACATTGGGCCCATCACTGAATTGTCTTCTGACTTCACGTCCTTATCTTATTCATGGATCTGTAAAAATACTTGCCCTTTCTTCATGGAATAACTGTGAAGATGCAAAAATAATGTGAAATATTCTTTAACAGAATATACAAATCCAAACTGTCATAGATGATAATTTGACCCAATGACATTATAGAAATAAAAGAATATAAAAAGTTTATGATTTCTAGTTTCCAATTAAAACAATGCAAAATGAAGATAATTTTCTAACATCAAATTTATATGCTTATGGGTTAAATACATTGATTCTAGTATAAGCTTTTGACAACCTACAAATGGAAAGAAAACCTGAGTTTAATATTGTAAATATGAGGGAAAAACAAGAAAAATTCAAGATAAAAATGACAACTTAAGATAATAGGCAAGATATATTAAGGGTGGAAATTTTTTATTAAATAAAAACATACTTTGCTGCTAAAGACTTGTATTATTGTTTCAACTAATGTAACAGTGAATATTGGATTTTTAATTTATGGATGAGTTCTGTGTTTATATGCTTTTTATTTTATTATAAAAAGCCTTGAGGTGTTTGCATGATAAGGTACCCCATAAATTACACTGTGTAACTTCACACAGCATAGTCATTAATCACAAGTGTTAAACTTTTCTTTTGGCATTGAACAAAGAAATCTTGGAAATACAAAGAAAACAGGTCAGGGTAAGCTGCCATGACTATTTATTTCACTTTAAAGATTGCCCTCAGAACTGGAAAAATGTGTCACATTCACGGTTCCCAACTTCATTAACTGTCCTAACTTTGGTTGAGTTTTCTAAATCATTTACTAAAAAATAAAAAGCATTACTTGAAATTTTCAGCATACAATCTAGGATAATTTATTGTTAAAAATCATTTCTAAATAATGTTTTCTAATCACGTTCTGCTCTCATGATATTTTGGAACACAGAAAATTAAATTTTACATAAAAATGATGGACACAAAATGTTAATTGCCAAGGACCAGATTTTTCATTGAATATCCAAGGATGTTTTAGTCTCAAAATCCTAACCCATTTTGATGCCCCACCCAAATATAAAACAGTACTGCCTTTTGCTGGTATTTTTACTACCCAGAATGTTTCAAGTATATTACTTTGCATGCTACCTTTTTAATAACTCTGGAGAAAGTTTTGTGTATTGTAATCCTCATTTAATAACATATATGGCAGAAAACGCTAAGGGTTGGCAAGAATGTAGAGAGATTAGAACCTTTGTGCACTATTGGTAGTAATGTAAAATGGTGTTTTTCTGTGGAAAACACTATGGCAGTTACTCAAAAAAAATTTTAAAAAACAGTTGCCATATAATCCAGCAATCTCATTTCTAGGTATATATCCAAAATGATTAAAAGCAGAATCTCAAAGAGATATTTGCATATTCACATTCACAGCAGTGGTAGTCACAATGACCAAGAAGTTGAAGCAATCAAAGTATTTATCAATGGATGGATGGATAAACAAAATGTGATAAATGCATTCAATGGGATATAATTTATCCTTTAAAGGTAAGGAAATCCTGTCACATGTAACAGTATGTGAAAATCTTGAGTACTGTTACGGTTTGAATTTTTCCCCTAAAACTCCTGTTTTGGAAACATAATCTTCAGTGCAACACTATTGGGAAGTGTAGGCCTAACAAAGGTAAATTACAGGGTCTTCCCTCCCAAACAGATTGATGCCGTTATCACAGAAGTGGGTTCTTTTGTCTCTTAAGTGCATGATCTCTGGCCCTTTTACCTTCAACTATGGTATGAAGCAACAAAAAGGTCCTTGTTGGATTCCAGCACCTTGACTGAGGACTTCCCAACCTCCAGAATTGTGAAAAAATAAATTTATTTTCTTTATAAGTTAACCAGTCTGTGGTATTCTATTAGAGCAACACAAAACAGACTAAGACAAGTATATTACAAAAAATGAGATAATCAACAGCAGAAAGACAAATATGTGTGATTTCACGTGTGCGAAGTATCTAAAGTAGTCAAAATCAAAGAAAGAGAAAATAGAATGGTGGTTACCAAGGCCTGAAGGGAGCAGGAACTAAGGAGTGGTTTAATATATTTAGAGTTTCAGTTTTACAAGATGAGAAGATCTACAGACCTATTATGTGATAATGTAAATACACTTAACACTACTAAATTGTGCATATAAAAATGGTTAAGATGGTGTTATGTTAGGGACTGAATGTTTATTTCCTCCCTCTACTCCATTCACATATGTTCACCTTTACTCAGAAATGCAATGGTATTAGCAAATGGAGTCTTCAGACGATAAGCAGAATTAGATGAAGTCAAAAAGATAGAACCCTCATGCATAAAATTAGCACCCTCCTGAGAGAACTTGCTTCCTTCCTCTCTCTTCTCTCTGTCATGTGAGGATACCAAAAAAGTCAATAGTCTGCAATCCAGAAGAGAGAGAGCCTTACCAGAATTTGACCACACTGGGGCCATGAATTTGACCACTCCAGCACCCTGAATTTTAACCTCCAAAACTCTGAAAAATAACTGTTGCTTACAAACCACCAAGTCTATGGTACATTGATATAGAAGTCAAACTAACTGAGACAGATGCTAAATTTTATGTCGTGTTTTTTACATTTTTTTAAAGATTATACATAGCATTTATCATGACACCTCCTTGTGTGTTGACGCATTACTATTTCAAACCCAAATATTACCTTCTATGAACCTCCTATTCAAAATATTTTGAAATAGACAATATAGATAAACAATTTTTTTAAATTGCCCTAAGAAAGTGATAGACTTGATGAGAAAGGACTAGAAACTGTGGAAGGAGAAAAAAGAACACTTTGGTAATGAATAATATAAGATTTATTATAACAGTTGCCTTGAGCTTTACAAAAATAAAATTATATGAACAGCAGTGGTAAAGACACAACCACATGATTTTTATATGCAATTTTAAGTATATGGTTATAAAACCAAAGCATTATTTATAGCAGGTCATGCTGTCGCAATTTAGGTAATACTTTAATGAAACACTGCAATTTCTTGGTAGTTTATTTCATTTACATTACAGAAATATAAATATGTGAGAAAACAACTTCTTGATTTTTGTTTATATTATAATGCACTTATAAAGTGATAAGCATGTCAAAATATAATTTAAAGTATTTTATTCTGTTTTCAAATTGTCTGTTATATTGTTAAATAAATAAAACATTAACAACAAAGAAGATAATCTACTTGCTTTAAGGAGCCAGGGCTTAAATATTGCCACATCAACCATAACTGTAGATTATCCAAAGAGGAGGATAGAAGTGCAACATAAAACTCATTTTTGGAGAGATATTTTGAAGAGCAGGTATAAATAAGAAAGTCTTCTCTTACATGAGAAAGCACTAAACTATATTTGTTTATACGAGGTCTCTCAGAACTAAAAAATAATTTACAGGAGATGTAAAGATCCAATAAAGCATAAAAATATAAAGAAGCTTCTAAGTCTTTAAAATTACTCAAAGAATAATAAATAGTGAGGACCAAAGGAAAAAAAAATAGTATATTTTGCAAAATTCTTAACTCGTAAAACATAGGGAGAAATCAGAGTAGGAAGTTAAAAGGAAAAAAGAAAAGCCAAAAAGATGCCGACAAGTCCTTTCTTTTAAAAAAAAAAATATTTTATTTAATTTTATTTATTTTATTTGACCAAAGAGGGACAGAGTGAGGACAAGAGTGAGAGAGAGAGAGAGTGAAAGTGAGAAAGCAAGCCACCAGGTCCAGGACTCCAACCACAGTCAGCCATGTGGGAGTCCAGAGCCGTTAACCACCATGTCACCTGCCAGCCCCAGACAAGTCCTTTCAATTATCAAAATCACATACCTTTTACTCCATATAAATGTAAAAAAAAATTATGCTGTAAATAAAGCATTCAGATGTAAAAAAAACAAAAGATGTCACAGAATACATGCAGATGAGTGTGTCAACATAGAATTACTAACTGACTCTCCCTAGGTCCGGTGCAAGGTGTCTATGCCTAGGTAAGAGGCGTGTTGTCGAGGGAGGCCTAAATACCAATGCCCACCCTTCCTGCCTGGTATCCCTTTAGCAGCCTCAGGAAATATACCCCTCTGTGGTTTTCCGCAGCAAGCTGACATGTGAGTGTTTTCCGTTATTTCATCATCCAGACTAGATTCCACTCCATCCGTGCCATTGGAAGGACTGAGGGGCTCCCAAGACATGTGACTGACCTACAGATGATGCTGTTATGTTGTCCTTTGATGTTAATCTTATTTCAAGCATCTTGGTGATATTGCAGATGCATAAACATAAACAACACCTTTCACTCAAGCTGTAGATAAAAATACCTGTCGCAAGCAAAACCTGTTAAATTCTGACTGAATTCAAATGAAAGTTCACTATCTATTTTTCTCAGTGTTTCTCAACTGCTGGAAATTGACAGTGACTGTGTGCCTCTAGATATCCTTTTTCAATGATATTTTTACTCTGCGTGTCCATAATAGATAATTACCATATTTGCTTACAGTGGCTATCGGTTGGAAATCCTATTCTCAATTACCTGAATGTACGGCCAATATGTACTTTCACAATTCTCTAACACAACAAAACATCAGTCAGGAACAGAAACGTGACTTGTTCTCTCAGTATACCGGTCTACAAACATTCTAAATAAGTACGTATCTATTTCTGAATCTCTTATTGGCCAAACCTCATCCTTATGACATCTGGCAATACTGCTACCTTCTAAGACCTCACATCACATTACTGTAGCAGGCTTCTGTATTAGTCTTCATTTGACCCGAACGTCCTTACAACTTCTGTTTCCACAACTGGCTAGCTTTTGTAAACATAGTTCTACTTCAGCATAACAGTTCACAAATAGTGGTTGTTACATAATAATTTTTTTAAATCATAAGACCTCAATTGTTCTGATTACATTTTTCAAGTGTAATGTTTTCAGATTTACAATCTTAGATATTAATGATTAAAAAAAAGAATTGCTGACATATGAGAGGCAGAGGGAGTTATGAAATAATTGGACAAAGAGATATATAAACTATAGAATTTCAGAACTAAAACATGCTATAAAGATTTTATTTTGCCACAGTGAAAATAGTATACATTTATCTAACTAGAGGAGGTTTTCGTTAATACTTTTGGCTGAAAAACCATTATGGCTAAAATCAAATGGTTTGTTTTTAATTCCATGTAACTAAGTATTTCCTAGTAGTTGTTAATAGCTTTGTTATGAGTTAAACTGTGTCCTCCCAAAATCCCTATGTTCAAGCCCTAACTCTCGGGACCTCAAGATTGTGACAGTATTTGGAGATAGTCTTTAAAGTTAATTAAGTTAAAGTTAGGTCATTTGATCAGACCCTAAGCCATAAAGACTAATGTCCTTCTAAGAAGAGAAGATGGAAACAAGCGGTCACAGACACATGGTGAGACAGCCATCTATACAGCAAGAGAGATGCGATAAGAAAGTAACTTTGCCAACACTTTGGTCTTAGACTTCTGGCTTCCAAAATTGTGAGAAAATAAGTTTCTGTTGTTCACGCCAGCCAGTCTGTGGTAGTTTATTGTGGCAGGACTCACAAACTAACACAAAGACACACACTTCAGCACTCTTAAATTGAATTGCACCTGTGGATTTTTATGAGCTATTAGCTTGTATCAAAGATCAAGATGAACATACAAAGAAAACCCCACAGTTTTAAGGAGGGCAGCTAACTCCAGGCATGTGTGAAATGAAAAGACTTACATGATTAACCCTTCTGGAGGAGGTCAAGTGGCGACAAACAAACTATTGAAGTTAAAATTTAGTTAAAATCTCTAGTATCTCTAGTGTGATAAAGATCTTTATGATACTATCTT
>NW_006160192.1:890270-909892 GCF_000334495.1 Tupaia belangeri chinensis | reverse complement strand
ATATATATATATAGAGAGAGAGAGAGAGAGAGAGAGAGAGAGAGTAGTAATTCATAGCTGAAAAAAATCTCATGTAAAAAGTAAACAATATTTTGGATGTTGTTAAGAAGATACTGACCAAATAAGCTGCATTAAAAGGTTGCTTCTGAA
The DNA here is from genome assembly GCF_000334495.1 of Tupaia belangeri chinensis. Classification (NCBI taxonomy): domain Eukaryota; kingdom Metazoa; phylum Chordata; class Mammalia; order Scandentia; family Tupaiidae; genus Tupaia; species Tupaia belangeri. The sequence continues at coordinate 909,742 of NW_006160192.1, read as the reverse complement.
CAACAGACAAAAGGATTCATTTCAGCTAGTATGGAATCACAAATACTTTAAATACATAATGCATTCATGTATATATCATTTTGCATTCCTATAGCTCTTCATCTTCAAGCCTAATAATGATTATATCTCTAATCAGAATGAGGAGGAGACTTTTAAAAGAACAATTGGCCATAGTACCAGACAACAAGAATCCAGAGGCAGACTGTGGAGATGCTCTAAGCTAAGAATAAGGTAAGGAGTGTTCTGAGTCCTGGATAAGAGAGAGCAGACAGGTACAGTGGAGAATATATGAGGTATGGATGTTCTTTACTGGAGAACTCCTAATACAGAGTCAAATTATGTTGTTTTAATTATTTATTTAATTTGATTTATTATTATTATTTTTTAAATTTGACCAGAGAGAGAAAGAGGGAGAGAGAGTGAAAGAGAGAAAGTGAGAAAGCAAGCCTCCAGTTCCAGGACTTGAAACATAGTTGGCCATGTGGGAGTCTAGTGCCTTAACCACCATGCCATCTGCCAGCCTCCACAAATTATGGTTTAATACAAAAATAAGTAGATGATTCAAAGTAAAAAAAAAATCTATCAGTATATTACATTACCTTCGCAATTAAAAAGGAAAAAGAAGTAACATGATTTTATTACCAGATGCTAAAATGGCATTGAAGAGATTAATCAGCTAATCAAATGTAAGTCAAATAGTAATAGAAAAAATTACTTAAAGAAGCCTCCCCAAAATAGAGCAGTAAACTTCATTCTAAGTGGTAAAATTTCATGAGAAGCACAAACAAGCAAGAATATCCTCTATAATTATTCAACATTGCTCAGGAAGTTCTAGCAAATACAATAAAACAGAAAACTGAATAATCAGTATCAATATTAGGAAAAAAACAGAACAGAACATTTTGGTCATGAGATAACTGTGTATTTATAAAATCCAAAAAATTATAATAAGGAAAGAAACCTACCAATACTAGGAAGAGAATTTGGTGGGGCCAACAGACGGTGTGTGTTTAAGAAGCTGGACTCCCACATGGTCAAACTTGGTTTATTTTACAAACCCAGGGGCCTTAATATCACACCAGGAGTGTGTCTGTGCCTGCCTAAACTCCCAGGAGGAGAATGGAGGAAAAGGGATTGCAGCATGGTTATCCCCTCTGAGCAGTGATTTCTCACTTTCTCTATCACTTTCTCCCTGTGTCTTCCTTCAGTGAGCATATGCACTCTATCGCCAAAACGTAAAAAGAAAAAAAAAATATATATATATATAGAGAGAGAACCTAGTGAGATGACTCATTCAAGTTAAACACAAATAAAAACTACGCTTTCTGCTTTCACTGCATTAATATCTAGACATGAAAATGGGAAAGGCACTCTATTCTTTACATCATCAAAAATAATAAAATCCCTAGAAATATATTTAATAATTAAGTGACTGGATTTATATAAAGAAAACTAGAAGGCTAGCCCATAGCATGGAGGTTAAGACAGGGGGATCCCATGCAGACAACTTTGCTGTTTAAATCTGGACCCTGCAGTTTGAGAAACATGTGCATGTCTCTGCATTCATGGCTGCACAAAATCCTTAAAAGAGGGGCAGGAGGAGAAGGGATTATGCTGTGGCCATGCCTCATGGGCTGTCCTTTCTTACGGTCTCTTTCTCTCTCTGCCTCTCTCCTGCATGCCCACCTCATGCACATCTGTGTGCATGTCCAAATTCTGATGAGAGGAAGGCAATGGGACTGCAGCATGGCTATATCCCACTGGGAAATGTGCTCTCTCTCTCTCTCCCTGTCTTTCCCTGTCCCTCTCTCTCTTTCTCTGGCAAGTGCACACACCCTCTGGCTATAAAAACAGAAGTGTAACTTGTGGGATATAAAATTTAAGTAATAAAGTATGAGTAGGGAGGGCGCATTTCATTGTTGTTTTATGGGTTTCTGTGCCCTTTAAATTATTTTTTAATTATATGTGTTAGTACTCTAGTAATAATTACTTAATTTGGGGGGGGAGGACCCAGCATACTTTAAAACAGATCAGAAGTAAAATGTCCTTTTACACAGCCACATGTTCTTTTAGCAGCCTGAGCGACTATGACACTGCTCCACAGGCTTAAGTAACATGGGAGACCTGGGTTTGATTTCTGGTCCAACCTGAAGGCCAGGCATAGTGGTGTGCACCTGTAATCCCAGACACTTGGCAAGAGTGAGTAGGAGGATGGTGATACAGCAATACTCTACCTTAAAAACATATATACAATTGTTATATTAAAGATATAATAGAACCATAGGTTACTTATCTCTTTACTGCTATGCTACCTATAGTATTCTTTTCCATAATTCAAATAAATAGATAAAACTTTAACTCAGCCTTTGCCACATACTTGATATGAAATCTTGAAGAAGTTACTTAATCCTTGTAAGCATATTTTTCCTCCTCTAGAATACGACTATAATAGTAATAGCCTCATGTGAGTGTGAATTGCATGAGATGATGCATACACATTGCTAATTAGGGTATCACCACACAGAAGTGTTTGATAAATAAAAACTTTTCACCTGCCTTTTCAATCTTAGTTGACCATGTAGACTTATGAATGACTAACCTTATGTCCTAGTTTATGGCTATGATCCCAAAATAAGTACTAATACTACCCACTTTCACTCTCAAAAGTGTCGCAATCGGGTTGATAAATTATATGGTCACTCTGCTTCCCAATATTAACCTTAAATAGGCTGTCACACACCCTGGATGCACTTAGCAGGCTGAGACCAAGGAAAAGGCCCAGATTTATTTCCTGCTCCATCCTAAAAAGTCAAACTCAGTGACTCATGAGCGTAGACATGGGAGACTGAGGCAGGAGGATTATGAGCTTGTGTGCAGCACGGGCAACAAAGCAAGACTGTCTGAAAAAGCCAGATGTGGGAACCAGCAGTTAGCGTAATGGCTATGTCACTGGACTTCCACATAGTCACCCGCGGTTCGCATCCCGGACCCGGTGGCTGAAAAACTCACACCAGGAGCGTGTGCATGCGTGCCCAAGATCCCGAGAGGAGAATGGAGGAGAAGGGATTGTGGTGTGACCATTCCCCCTGGGGGGTGATTTCTCGCTTTCTGTCTCTATGTCTCTCTCTGTCTGGCGAGCGCACGTGCCCTATAGCAAAAATCTCTCCAAAGGAAAAAAAAAAAAAAGCCAGATGTGTGCTGTGGTCCTAAGTACTCAGGAGCCTGAGACAGGAGGTATGCAACATAGTAAGATCCTGTCTTAAATATTTACACATACACACACATGTTAAGAAAGGAAAGAGGCCCAGCTGTATTGGTACAGGTCATATGACACCTCTCACCAGTGTTGAAACCATATGGGAGATCAGAATTCAGATCCTGAGTTGACCTGAAATACACTGGGTTCTGACATTAGTTGACCTGGCTGGCTAGTGTCTGGGGTGGGGGTATCATGGTGTACCCATACATCCCACATGGGGACCTGTCTCTCTCTCTCTCTCAGAAGAAATAGAATAAAATGTTTAAAAAAGAGAGAGAGAGGGCGGGGCAGCCAGTGGTGTAGTGGTTAAGGCCCACATGGCCAACTCTGTGATTTGAGTCCCTGAGTGGCAGCTTAAAAATCACTCAAGGCACAAAATCCCAAGAGGAGAACAGAGGAGAAGGGATTCTGACATGGCCATCCTCCCAGGAGGGAGGGATTTCTCACTTTCCCTCTCTCTCTGTCTCTCTCTGTGTATCTCTCTGGTGAGTACATGCACCCCATGGTAAAAACTAAAAAAAAGGGAGAGAGAAAGAAAGAAATCAGACATTCTTTTCAAACTCATAAGGTACTTCTCTCAACATGCTACTGAGCTAAGATATGATGAATCAAGCTTGTCCATGAGAGGCAATATACATTTCATACATAAATCATACAATCATCAGAAGGTTCAATTTAATAACAGTTTTGAACAATCAAAGAGGAGAATTTGATTATTAAAGTATATTTTTTTCTTTTAAATACTTCTTTTCTTTTTTCATTATAAGAACATGTACACAAACACATAAGAATAAGAGAAAGATGGGTGCACATTCCATAGGGTGCCGTCGCACTGCAGTCCCCTTCCTCCAGACTCACCCTACATCAGATCTTGGGCACTCACGTCATGCCCAGTGTATCTCAGGCCAATGGGGCTACGATTCTAACTGCAGCCTCACGTAGGATCCAGATTCTCTTGGGCAGCAATTACCACTGTACTATGGAGCTGGCCCAAAGTATAATTTTATAATCATCCAAATATGGTTACTGCCAACAACTTTAGAAAATATTAAATTAAGTAGTTTTGATTTTTGTCCCATCAAAAACATCTTAGGGCACCCTATAGAGAAGATCACTAGGGAGATACAGGATTGACCCCTGTCTTTCTTATCTGCCCTGAACAGCTTCTCTATGCTTCTTGGAAGCACATTCAGGTTACTGAGATACAAAACTAAAAAATTAACTTCTTTAATAAATGATGATGAAGCCCTATCTGAACACTACAACGTTGTAAGTTGATTCCTCATCAAAAAACTACTGTATCTTTTGAAAATTGTTATTATCAATTTCTTATTTTAAAAACGCTGGTACAGTATCTACTAAAATTACACTGATTAGACAGAGAAAATTAGAGTTTTACCTGCTTGCTTTTAAATGACCTATCTGGAATGTCTAATCACCTCAGACAAAGATATTAAGTTCTGACAAAGTTGTACTTAGCAGTGCCTCGGCAGCGCTAGTCTCAGTAATTAGGACTCAATCTTCCAGCCATTATGAGCACAACTTCCAGCGACCCAGAAAACCCCTGCTGACATTGGAGGAACATAATGAATGCATAATAGGCCATTCCCAATCTATCCCCTTTTCTATGCCTCTTCTTCACACAGATCTCTCTCCCACTTGAATGAAAAAACATCAAATGCTGAAATAGATGCAGCATGCCTAGAGAGAATAAAATTACAAGTACATAACGACTAAATGATCAATACTACTCAAATGGCTGTAAAATGAGACTTTTGAGGGTGAGTGGCATTAAAGGACCTCTACTTGATTCTGATCTCTTATGTCATCTCTCATTTTTCTTAATCTCTAAAAGTAAACTCCCATAGCCAAACTCATCTACTCACTGCCCCCAAAAAAGGTAGTAGTCATTTTTGCCCCAAACACTACGCAGTGCTTTCTCCAAAAGGATACATTTTTCTGTAATTTCTATACACCGACTTTGTATATTCTACTCATATACATCATAGTTTATATCTTTTTGAATCCATACCATAGTAGATGTCTTTCACCAGTCATTTCTCCAGCCATATCACAGCCTGAGCTCTTCCACTCTATTTCTAACATCATCACTGAGAGCATGATCGACTCCCAAAGCTGCTTAGCTAGATGGTAACTTGTTTACTTAAGAAGCCACACCCAGACCAGCTGGCAGTGGATGGTGAAGGTGACTGGATCTCACATGGCTTTCAGCCCTGCCAGCTTGAAAGCACACCAGGTATGTGTGTATCCAAAATCCTGAAAGGTAAAATGGAGGAGCTGCAGTGTGACCATCTCCCATGGTGGGGTGCTTTCTCACTTTACCTCTCCCCCCACCCCTACCTCTCTCCAGCAAGGCCTTCTGGCAAAATTTTAAAAAATATTTAAAAAGATCTGCACTGGGACTGGAAGCTGGTCTGGTGATTAAGGGTGTTGGACTTCCACATGGTTGACTACAGTTTTGAGTCCTGGACCTGGTGGCTTGCTTTCCTTCTCTCTCACTCTCTCTTTCTGACCCTCTCTGGTCAAATTAAAATAAATAAATAAAGTTAAATAAAACAATTCTTTTAAAAAAAGATCTGTGACATGGCAGAGACTGGTTAGCTTTATTTCCTTAATTTTCCTAGACTTACAACTGTACCCCATTTTCCAAAGTTCCTTGTGGTCCAGTTTGACCATGAGCTTGGTTTGCAGCCAATTAAATGTGAGTGGAAGTGATCTGCTGCATTTGGCTTAGCCCTTAAAAGTCCTCTAATATGTCATTTTCTATGTTCCTTTTTTCCATCCTAATTTGAGTCAGGCAATCATATTAATATTGAAAAGCAAGAATTGAAGATAATTGAGCTACAAAATGAGTTTGCTTTGTGAGGAAAAAAATGTGGGAACGTTTCTGAACTGTTACATGAGCATAACATAAATGTGGGCATTGTTAGTCCACTAATATTTTGTAATCTTGGTTTCAACAGTTGGTATTATCCAAAGTAGCAAGGAAAATGGTATCAGAAGTAGCATTATCTTGAAGTCATGTAGTAGATCACAAAGGAACTGATATTGGAGGCTGAAAAGATAAAGACATGTTACACAAAGGGCAATTGGTTTTCTGAACTATCCTCTGAGGGCCATGGTGGTGAAGGCTGCAGATCTCACACAGCCAGCCTCACTGTTCAAGTGCCAGACCCGGTGGCTTAAGAAGCCTGCTGGGCTCATGTACATGTGTGCCCCGAATTTCAAAAGATGGAGAGATGGAGAAGAAGGGATTAAAGTGTGACCAGTCCCCATGAGAGATTTTTCTCTTCCCCTTTCTGTCTCTCTCTGATGAGTGCAAGTACCCTCTAATTAAACAGAACAGAAACAAACAAACAACCAAAAAGTCCTGTCATCTGAGATCCTCCAGAGTCAATCCAAAGAATATGCCTACTGAGGTTATAGCACCAGAAAAAGTGACTGCAAAAAGTTAAGTGTCGATTTCTTTTCCTATTCCTCTTTTTGCAAAGCATAACCAAGAAATGCACTTAGGAATTAGTTGGTTTGAAGGAAAACTAAAGGGAAATAGATAATCCAGAAAATTAAGGCTTAGAAATATTGGCAAATTAGAAAAATTGATTACTTTTCAAAATCAAGCAAAAAAACGGAAAACTGGAAATGATATTGAAGGACAAAAGCTCGGTATGTTTGCTCAGTTAAGCAGTGTCTAAACCTTGAGCAAAGAAGATTGAGAGGATTTTCTTTTCATGCAAACCTACCTGTGTTCCAGATGAGGTAAAGATAGTCTGACCAAACTGAGAAATGAAGACTAAAGGAATTGAATCTGCCTTATAAAAACCACCTGGAAACATATTAGTCAGTCAAATATGAGTTTGTTAGACTTGTATTCCAAAACAGTAAGTTAGAAATGAGAGGAAGGTTTCAAGGCTTGGGTTGAATGATTTTTCAGGCAAGTATCACAAGGCAAAGATCTCATTTAGAAAGGGAAAATTTTGACATATTAGCTTTTGATATGTGAATATAATGAGATGATGGTTTGTAGCAGCCTTGATAGGCAAAACTGTTGTTCTTATTGAGCATGTTAGTTTCATTATAGATGTATTCCAGGAAAATAATTTTCTGGAACAAACTACTAACTCATGTTTGATCTCAATCCTGTACAAATATATGGAAGAAATATATGCCCAGTCCTGTTGCTGGTTAACTCAGAGCAAATTATGTTATCAGGCAGAGGGACAAATGCCTAAGTATTATTTAGCATAGACATAAGATACGCTGACTTTAATTGTCAATTCCCACTTCTTGTCATTCTCAACTTATTCTAGAGGATAGATTATCATCTGGGATCATGATTAATCCAAATGTGCATTGATATCTGATGACTTGTGATCATGTGTTAAGTTTCTTTTGTTGAATAATCATTTATTGGACAATTTTGACAGAAAAGTGGCTGCATAACAGCATTGAAGAGTCTGCAATAAGAAAAAGGATTATGAAGAGAGTTTGCAATCCACTTTTAAAACAAGAGTACAGAGTGCCTAAATTAAAATAAAAGAACAGATGCAATGCCCAATGTGAAGAGACAGCAGTACCTAGTTCATTTGCATGTCAGATGTTTCAGAAATACTGAAGACTCCAGAAAAATCTGTGCTTGAAGAGAATAATAATATACCTAGGCCTGCTCTGCTTTGAATTACCACCATCCTGGTCTGATTAATTTCTTAGGCAGAAAAGTAGACTTTCTTTCTTTAGAAAGCCTTAGTGAGAACTATATCATGTAACCTATGACTCCACTTTGCAGGCACATTGTCAAGCAAGATATGAGAAGACTTAAGGACCAAAGAAAGAATCCCCAAATTTTCTCTTAGTTAAATTTTAGGGTCTCAAATTGAGATTCAGGTTCTCTTCTCTTTGAACTAATTTACTTAAAGATTTCTCTTTTTTTGGAGGCAGAAAAATGCATCACAGCAGACCACAGTGGTATCAGGTACTATGCTGAATATAAGCATCAGTTATTGATATAATAAAAGCTAGTCCAGTTTGTGGATGGCATCCAGAAGACTCTCCATGAATATTGGGAGTCAACCAATATTCTCTTTTAAATCAAAATACCCCTGAAAATTATGTAATTACTTCATAACTTTTACTGCCACTCAGTAAAAGTAGATTAGAGTTCAATGGTAAGATTTAAATTAGGGAGGTTATCAGTCACTTCTATAGTAAAATAGCATGAGGTTGAGCTTGAGAAGTAAGCTTTCCTACAGGTTTGTTAAAATGAGATGGTGTTGACCCAGCTGAGGTAGCACTCATGGGCTGCTTCTGCTGGGTGGGCTGAGGATACATGGGAGACCAGGGTTCAATTCCTAGCCAAAATGCTAAGCACAGGCAGGAGGTCATACCTGTAGTCCCAACTTCATGAGAGGCTGAGGTAGAATCACAACACAGAAAGACCCTGTCTAAGAAATCTCACACTCATACACCCACAAAATGAGATGGTGTCTTAGTTTGAGTATTATAACAAAATACCATAGGCTGGATGGCTTAAATAACAGAAATGTAATTTTTTCCCTAACGTTTAAGGCTAGAAATATGCAATCAGGGTACCAACAAGGTCAAGTTCTGGTAAGAGTTCTTTTCTTTTCTTATAGATCGGCACTCTCTTGCTTTGTTATCCACAGCATAGAAAAAGAACTCTTGGGTCTCTTCTTACATGAGCAATAATCCTATCATGAGGTTTCCACCTCAAGACCTCATCTTCCCTTAATTATCTCCTAACAGTCTCTATCTCCAAATGCCTTTACTTTGGAGTTCAGGGTTTTAGTGTATGAATTGTTGGGGAGGGAAACAATCCAGAACATAGCACGTGGCTTTCACTCGTTCACTGTATTTTTCTTAGTTATATTCCAAGCTCTATTTCTGTGAAAGTTTTGTTATAAAAATCAACTATTTGAAAAATCCTTTGATGTTATTTTAACAAAGATGGAAACCTCTTATACTAGATCTTTTATGTAAATGATTTAGATTTTTTTTTTTTGGGCTATATTATCTGTTGTTTTGTTTGCAATCTAAGGAGCTGCTTAGTTGTTGAATCCAATCAACCAAGATACTGGTTAATCCATTAGAAGGAATTGATGCCAGTAGAACTAGATTTTTTTTTAAATATATCTTTTCCCAGATCACAAGAAAATCATAGCCAGACAAGGAGTTGGTAGTGATGCAAAGAAGCATATTAAGAATAGGGACTTTATGAGTATCATGGTTAAATAATAGCAATGTAGGGGCCAGAGATGGCATGGTAGTAAAGGTACTGGATTGTCACATGGCTGAGCACAGTTTTAGTCCCAAACCTGATGGCTTAAAACTCACACCAGGTGTGTGTACATGTATGCCCCAAATCTCAGGAGAATGGAGAAGGGATTATGTTGTGGCTACCCACCAGAGGGAGTGCTATCTCATTTTCCCTCTCTGTCTCTCTTCAGTGAGCACATAACCCCTGTGGAAAAATACTTCTTAAATGTTTTAAAAAGAATAACAAGTGTATGTTAACAAGTCCAGAACCTTTAAGCAGGAGAGAATATATGACAGAGTTCAAAAAAAAAAAAAAAGCAAGAACAGAGTTAAAGTCTGGTAATCTGTAACTTTGCTCAATTGGATCTTATTCTGAGTTTCTTAGAAGCTGTCTACTTCATGCAGTTGTCAACTTGATCCAACGATCTAAAAACTGTCCTTTCTTAAATATTTGCATCTGGTGGATACCTAAGAATTATCAGCTTGGGCCTTTGTCTACGAGTTTTCCAGTGAGCCAAAGTTGATTTATGTCTCTTAAATTGGTTGCTATAAATCAAGGGTTAACTCCACAAAGTTTTACTACAGGGCTAATGGTTAACAGTAGCTGATAATGTCTATTCCATAGAGATGAAAAGGCTTTCCATTTTTAACACTTCTTCCAGGAAACCATATATTCACATTTTAGATTATGCAAAGGTTGTTTAGAAGAATGTTGAAAAAAGGCTGCCTAAACCTGGTGATGATAAGACTGAATATATTGCCTAATTCCTTTGCAATGTTTGGCCATGTCTACTTGCAATAGGACAGAGTCTAGGATTAAAGTTGATATCCCTAAATTTATAAATCAATCTATTTCTAACCTATAGCAAAACATCAATGGACATAAAAAGGAGTCGGTCTCATGATCATTAAAGCTAGCAGAAATACTTTCAAATCTAGGAGTTCAAAAGATCTTAGTAGCTTTGAAATTTTTCATTTTAGAATAGCATTTGTTCTTTCTCTCTTTCTCAAAGATTGAGTGTATTAGAGATCACGACATTTCTCACTAAGTAACAAGACCTTGAAAACCTCTTAAGTGAGAGTCCCAGCAAAATGGATGCCTCATCCTTGGAGAGATTGTAGGCAAAAATCAACTAATTTTTTTCAGCATTATTACACCATAACTCTCCAGCTGGGAAACCCCATTTAATCCTAAGAATAAATAAGCACTAGTCAAGATACATTTAAAACACTTTGTGGATGCTAGTTAAATAACATGCATTTGGAGATTTTTAAAGTTTTGAATTGCTGGATGCAGCAAGGTAAGATAACTTGCTATGAAAAGTGGCTGTGTTAGTGTTTCACACTGTTAGCTCTCAGGGATAAGAAGCTAAGTGATTTTGCTTGGTTTCAATTTTGTTTAACATGAAACAGGAGAGTAGGCTTGTGCTCAGTAACATATGAGGGGACTTCAAAAAGTCTGTGGAAAAAATTAAATTAAAGCATGAGTTTACTGCCAGTCAATGGCATAGTGATTTGACACCTGGATCTCACATGACCGAATGCATAGTTTGAGTCCTGGACCTGGCAGCTTGAAAAACATGCTAGGTGTGTGTGTTTATGTCCAGAATCCTGAAAGGATTTCTCTCTCTCTCTCTCTCTCTCCCCCTCCGCCCCCCCTTTCTCCAGCAAGTACACATGCCCACTAGCAAGCCAATAAAAAAATGTATGAGTTTATTTTGGTGCAAAAAATTTTGAAATTCATGCCCAGTGTTTTCATAATACATGTTTTCAATGAACCTTTTAAAGACATTGCATATACTACATCAAAAAGATATTATATTAGTTTTCATTTTCAAATGCAAAGAAATTTTAAAAAGAAAAAGCAAACCAGAAAACCATGTCTAAGAAAGAACTTTGGAAATGATTCCTGACATTAGAATGTACTAGAAGCAAGTAAATCAGAAGTCAACTAAGTTTCTAAGACAAATGTACTGTCAAAGAAACTATGAGCTGTGATTTAAAAAGCTTTTGATTTCAGGGCCAGCAGATAGCAAAGTGGTTACATCACTGGACTCCCACATGGCTGACCATGGTTTGAGTCCCAGATCCAGTGGCTTGAAATGCATACCAGGAGCATGTGTGTGTGTCTTCCCAAGATTCCAGGAGAATGGAAAAGAAGATATTGCAACAAGGACATGGCCTGGGAGGGTGATTTCTCACTTTCCCTCTCACTATCTCTGTCTCTCTCCCTCTCTCCAGTGAGTGCACATGCCCTAAGGCAAAAACTTCTACAAAACAAAATAAAACTTTCCATTTCTTCAGACCTTAACATATTCTTAGGCTCAGTAAGATTGTACTAAAGTAACGACTATGAGAATTGTGCATCTCCCAAGGAGGACATAACTCTCCAATTTCCACTTCAGTTATGTTGTATGGAAGATTATGGATAAGAAGGAATCTCTTCTGGTGGAACCAAGAACTAAATGGAACACTGCACAAAGGTATTTCTTGCAGAGGACAGTCAAAACCAAGTAAATAGGCCGGATGGAGGGTTTTCACCATGCCTCCCACTAGAAGTCATTAACCTTGTAGACCAGAGACAATTCTTGTCTTTCCCAATATTTCAACTGGGTAGTGTGAGTTTTCAGTGTGGTTATCTTGCCTCCTCTCCACCACTGCACATGGGACACAGGCAGAAGCCACATAGAGCGAGAAGAGTAAATAATCTGTCTCAATTTTTCTTTTAGGTTCACAGACCATCAGACAACCCGAAGACAAGTCCAGTTCCAAGAAAGATGATTCTGTATGTAAAGAGGTACTAAATTTGGAACTAGATGACACCTTAAGTTTTCTCCTTTTGGAGATGTAAAGACACAATTACCCCATTTCTAAGGAGGAAGAAAATTTAGGAGAGGAAAACTATTTTTTATTTTACTCTCACACTCAATACTCAACACAAAACACTTCACTGTGGTCACCAAAATATGTATGACTTTTTCCTCACACAATAACCAAGCAATTTTCTGCAGACATGTGCTGAAAGTCCCATAACTCAATTTAATTCTGAGACTATCTAGCTGGAAATAGCATCAGATCCCACAGCTTGAGGGCTTAGTCCCACAAATCTGCACCCACTTCAGGTGCTATTCATAAGCCCCAGGTTGTGACCTGTACTTCTGACCAACTGGATATAAACCAGGATTCCCATGACCCCTTCCTTGGGTTCAATTAATTTCCAAGAGTAGCCCATAATATTTAATTACATTCCCTGTTCACGATACAGGATATTACTGAGGATATAAATGAACAGTCCAATGAAGAAGAACATAGGGCATGATCTTTGGGAAGAAACAGAACTTCCATGCCCTCTCCAGGCATCTCATGTATTCAGTAATCTGCAAGTTCTCTGAACCCTGTCCTTGGAGTTTTTACAGAGCCTTCATTACATAAGCATAATTGATTATATCATTGGCCCTTCGTGATCAGCTTAACATATAGCCCCTCTCCCTTTCCTGGTCAGATGCAACTAAAATTTCCAACTCTCTAATCACACGATTGGTTCTTCTGACATCCGACTTTCATCCTGAGGCTATTCAGTAGCCTATCAAGTGTCTTCTAATTTGAACAAAAAATGTTCTTTTCATCAAGGAAATATCAAAAGACTTAGGAGCTGTATATAAGGCACTCCAATTATTCAGAAAATGACAAAACTCTTTGGAATTTGGTGTCAGGAACCAAGGTCAATGGCTAAATATTTTCGGTTGTCAGAAAAGTTATGGTGTATTTTTTCTTGGTTTTCTATGCAAAAATGCATGATGATTTTTCTAACAACCCAATAAGACAGATTCTCTTAACAGTCCTATTTACATGGGTTTTAAGAGCTTCAATTTTGAAAATAGGGAAAAGGCCAAATACATATTTTATATTTTAGCACACTGTATTATGTAATACTAAGACCAGGCAAAATTTTATGTTGCTATGTCAAACAATATTGAAACCAAAGCAAAATTCATTTAGGTACTTGCCCTAGAACACACTTATTCCAGAAAGACAAGACTGCAAAACAACCAGAAGTAGATGTATACACACACACACACATATATATATACATATACATATACATAAACAACTATAAATAGATATACATAAAAACACAAGCACAGACATAGACCATATGTAACCAGAAGAGCAATGTCGCAGAGACTAGCCAGGTGCTCACCAGACCCATTGCCTCTTCTACCTGGGCTCACACTAGACAATGTTTCCTAGTCTCACTTGATATTGGGTGAGGCCATGTGACTGACTTCCAGCCTATGGACTATAAGCAGAACTGATATGTGCTTCTTCCTCTCTGGCTTAAGATAGACAAGCCAGTAATATTGGAAATCATTTGATGAAAGTGACAGGATCTCAAAGCGTAAGGAGCCTTAATCATTACATTAAGGAAAGTCACTTGTTGACCTGAAATAAAAGCTGACCACCAAAAATTTGAAAAAGTGTTGTTATAATGTTAGTGCCATCCTAACTAACACATCAATTAACTGCTTTTTAGTAAAAACAGATTCACAGGCACTTAGCTTGATGAGCAGACCAAAAGCAGAAATTTCTACACTTTCCATAGCCTCACCCCTTGTACTGGGCACTCTGAACAGCTTCCCAGAGCTGCTGCTGCTACTTCACTTGCCATTCCTCTTCAAATAGGTGTTTAAGTTCATTCAATAAAGCATAATGTGGCCACTCAATAATATCCACTGAATTCCATTCAATTCCATTACCCTTATATTCAAACACAAACTCCTCATCCCTAGTAGCTCGAGGCATCTCAAACTTCTTTCCAACAAAGTCTGTGCCTCAAGGAAGTCTTTGTATTTTGGAGGAAAGCAGAATTCAAGCAAGTTTCTGGTGGAGAAGAAAGAAAGTCCTACCAGAAAAACAAAGCTGTTTAAATGACAGGTCAATAACCCCAAAGTTAAAAAAAAAAATCCTCAAATCTTGTAAATCCTGTGTAGAAATGTCAATCTCAGGTTGGAATAACTCTGTCTGCCTTGCCCTGAAAAATGAATGTACATGACAATCAGCATGTTTGTGGCCACAGGAAATTCTACATACAAAGTGAGTCAAAAATCAAAAGTCACTTACAGGCAATTCCAAAGCCTGGGAGCTTTATTTTAACCTATTTGCCATTACTTTGTAAGTAGATAGTGAAAAAGAGAGTGCGAAACATTGACACAATAGAAGGTACCAAGCCAAGTCCAAAATTCATACCAAGTAGCTGACATTAGACTAGTTCTGATACTATACTACCCAGCAAAAATCCTGTCTCCAATTACCTTGCCATTTCTGTGAAAGCATGATGCTTCCAGAGACAGTCAGATGGTTTTCTATTTTTTATACTCTACTGACAGCCAAAGATCCAAGAAAACAAAGCTATTTTAGCACCAACGTTTTAGCCTACTTCTGCCTTGTGTATCAACCAGCATCTAAGCAAACCACGCCTGGAGTCAGTGTTCTGGGCAAAGGCAGCCAAGTAACCACATTCGCCAAGAATAATTAGCAATGGTCTGAAAGGAATTGGTTATTTATTTTTTTAAGGGAACAATTCACACTTCAGCATTTATGCAAATTTGGGTAATTTAAATGTATGAGATGATTAAGAAAGAATCTCCTCTTTAATTCCCCAAGAGTGTGCATGTTCTTTTCTCCTTATGTAAATTTCTAGGATAGTCTGTTCTTTGATTCTTTCCTTAGATCATCATGCTGTGGAAAAATAAAACATTGCAAATACACGCAATAGAATTTCACCTATGGCTTCATCTGAGGCTGTACAAACACTCAACCAAAAGTGGTATTTTAACTAGTTCTGGGTTGTGACATGCTTCCATGGAAAACGGTGATGGAGGAAAAATATAAAGGCAGATATCTATGGAAACTCTTCAGGACAATTTGTCAAGTCTGATAAATGTAGTGCCTGCATCTAAACTCTTAAGTGCCTTACTGCTTTGTGCCCTTGCATCAATTAACATTTAATTTGACTTTTTAACAACCTCACTTATCTCTAGTTTTTTCATGCCTGTGAAGCTAACAAATGTTAGCTTTGCAGAGCTGACAGTTTATGATTACTTATAACCAACACAATTTCAGGGTAATGCAGGAAGAGATTAATGGACCACGGGGATGATGCAGCCACAGGGCTTGCTATCAAAAGAGGGATGAACTACAATCCCGGTGAATGCCTCTTTTGAATAAATACATCGGAAAACCAGCTAAGCCAATGTCAAGAGGGAAAACCTCCTCTTAATTATTTGAACAGTGCTTCTAATTGTACACTTCAGGAGTTATTTAAGGCCTTTGTTTATTAACATTCGTTTCGTAAATAACCTATCTGCTATTGGAAGTGAAATGAAAAATGTGTCATGAAAAAGTTTGACTAAACAGCATGAAGAAAGTCATACTTTTAGATTAAAATTAATAAAACAGAATCACTATTTTGCTGCAGGAAAAAGCAATAGATTTGAAATCTAAAGCAAAGCAAAATAGCAGCTGCCTTGATGTTTAGGAAACACACTGAAGTATTAACTGCATTAAATTGAACAACAACAAAAAAATATCAGGAACAAATTAGCTAATACCTGAGAAGAGTTATTTAACTGTCTTTTCAAGGACCCTCACAGCATTTTATACTGCTAAAGGAGATGTTCATGGTCACTCCATTTGCAGTTTTCCTTCCAAATTGACTAAAATTAATTTCCAAAATAATTAAACACCAGTTGAGCCAAGAAGACCACCTAGCACAAGTTCTACAACAGGAGGGGGAAATGGGCTGTCCCACCCAAGGCAGATTATCACTCTGCCACGGCACAAAGTTCTTCTGGTGGTTTGTTTTAAGTCGTCTCTATCCCAGATAGAGGATAGGTTAGTCAATAATTTTGCCCTTGTAGACAGTTATTCCAAAGAATCAGATCGTTATTCAGTCTCATACTGCAAACAGTTCTTGGAAGAGATAAACCAATGCATGTTACTGAAAAATCCAAGAAAAATTAAGTTGAATTCTGTTCAAAGAGTGTTTCCTTTCTGAACACGTGTTTCAGTGTCCTGTGTCTTTCTACAGTTGGAAAATTTAGAAATTTCATTACTGAGGCTATGTGTCAAATTTTACTTATGATATTTTCTATCAAACTCTTATATTTTATCAAAGGAGACTAAAGTACAACTCTGTCATGGTGGTACATGCTTCTAAAAAACTGCTACTCAGAGGCTGAGGCCACATGGGAGGCCTGGCTTTGGTTCCCAGCACAACGTAAGCAGAATGGGTACTTCGGCATGCGCCTGTGGTCTCGGCTCACTGGGAGTATCACAGTGGTGAAATCTTGTCAAGATTAACCTCTTCCCTTTTTATGCATGTCCAAAATCCCAATAGGAAAAATCAGAAGAAAAGAGACTGCAGCATGGCCAATCCCCATGGGATATGCTTTCTCACTTTTGTTCTCGCTCTCTCTGTTTCTCTCCAGTGAGTGCACATATTCTCTAGCAAATTTATATATAAATAAATATTTAATAATATAGACCTAAATGTCTGGTTTTTTTAACACATAGAACATGATACTGTAAGTACATTTGTTAAAAATTTAAAATAAAGTTCAGGGAAGAAAAAAGTTAATAGAAGATAAGAGAAAAATTAAGCATAACAAATAGATAACACAAAAAAGATGGTAGGAATACATTCAGAATTATCAATAAACTAAAAACTGTGAATGTATTATGTTCTATGATAGAAAATACAGACTATGTCATTGGATTCAAAATTATTAATTCGGCTATAGACTTATAATGAGATGATAGCTAAAATGATATAGACAGACCTAAAATAAATGAAAGTGGATAGAAAAATAAACCTCCAGACAAAAGTCTCCCCAATAAGCAGCTTTAGTTAAATAGTAAAATAAAATCCAATGTCTAGAAATTACTTAAAGTTATAAGAGGAACAATTCACCAAGAATTTTACAAACAGTTATATACTTTTTGAAGCAGGAAAAAATAAAGTTAATTTTAAAAAGTCTAACATTAATAAAAAACACAAAATTCTAGAACCATAAGAAAAAATTTACAAATAAACATTCATAGAGGTAGATTTGGTACATGTCACCAAAAAATGATAAGATCAAGTACATAAAAATTAGGAGAAAGGGGATTTAGATAAGGTACTTTATAAGTTGGGTAGAAAAAAGAATTTTTACCTATGAATAGAAAAAAACACATTTTTAAATGTAGGAATAAAACTTTCAAAGATAGTTCACAAAAATCTAAAATTTCAAAAAAAAAAAAACATAGAAAACTGTACATTTTTTACCATAACACAATAACTGGAAACTAAAAGCTAAAAGGATAAATATTCTTCATTTGTAAATTTAAACTTCAAAAACACTTTTTGTTTTCTATCATGTGCCATTTACATGTTTAAATTACAGGAAAATGCTTAGGATTTCAAAAAGGGGGGGGGAAGCATCTATTTTGGTAGTATTTCTTAATACCTGAAGAAAGTCTAAAAACATTTTAAAGCCCAGATGCCAGCTCCTGAGTTGCAATATTTCTAAAAACTTCTACAAGTAATTCTAAAATGTAGTGGGTTTTGATACACACTCGCTCATTCGATAGCCAATAGACAATTTGCTATGTGGGGTCGAAGCTTTGGGGGAAAAGCCAACCAGAGATCACAGATTAGAAAGTGAAGAGTAGCAAGTTAGGAACTAAGGACTGAATTCATATGGCAGATGAATTTTATTTTTATTTTGATCCAGCCAGCAAGGTGGAGTTTTATTGTTGTGTTCCCATGTACAACATGAAATGTCTTGAGTACTTTCCAATTTGCCACTGGCCCCATCATTTCCTATGGATTGCACTGATCCAATTCACATATTTAATTACTTGCCTGCCCCCTGCTATAAAGGATCGTTAAAATCATGACAGCATGTCAGATCACCCAAAGGAAAAAGACTCAAATGTCTTGCAAGTATTTTAAATGAATAGGTAATGGAAGAGGACCCAAGGGGAAAGAACATCAAAAAGGCAGGAGAGGTAAAAGAAAAGGAGAAACCAAAAAGGGACTGTCGATACAGTACCTGAAATTAATATGAATCAACGCCTATACTCACAACTAAAACTTAATTTAGTCATCTTACGAATTTCATGCCATCTCAGGTTGGAACGATTGAGAGTTAATTATATTTCATCATATGTATTTCTGTGTTACATAACAGGAATGGGAAAAGTTTGCAAAGCTGTAGACTGAGTCCATCGTAAATCTTTGACTGAATGCTTTACATCTAGCAAATCAGATCTGTGAGTTTCTATCTTAGAATAAAGAGATTTAGCAAGGTGTAACTTTTATCATCAATTTCATCCTTGCCTTCAGCTGCAGCAACCACCTGCTGGGTTCGAAGATAAGAGAACACTCTCTTTTTTCATGTCTAATTAATACTTTCTTGCTTAGAGATTGTTGAAGAGAGTGCCAATTAGAGCCACCAGCCAGGAACTGAATGTTCACACAGTTTTAGACAGCATGGAAAAGAGACTAAGTTCTAGAATGCTATCCCTGTTTGATCAAACTCTTTTATTTCCTTTTGTAATCATTGAGAAAAATAATCACGTATCTCTAGAAACTTACAAACTTTCATACATTCATTCTAGAAGGAAAACACAAGCCCTGTAGGAAGAACATAACTCAGAAACAAGGCAGATCTGATCATGCAAATTCTCTTGAACAACTTTCTACAATCATCTTGAGGTCAAGAACTGGTCTGATTTATCTTTCTATCTGTACTACTTAGCATGCTCTCAAAACTAAAGGTATTTGTTGTGCTAAACTAAATTTTGCCCCGAATGATGAACAACTGTAAGCTTTAGGGTCTGGATAACAGATAACTAAGAAGTTATTTTAGAAATG
>NW_006160192.1:889587-890215 GCF_000334495.1 Tupaia belangeri chinensis | reverse complement strand
GAAAGGATTCTGGAGGGAAAACAAGTATTCCACACCCCTCATTCTACTCCTAACTTCCACCTACCCTAGGCTTCGAACCACATGGAGGTGCAAGGTTCTACTTTGCATGCATTCTTGACTTTGTCTATATTATCTCTACATGCTAATTCATAGCCACTATGACTAATTTCCACTTGCCAGGAATAGATGTAGAAGAGGGCATGTAACCCAATTCTGGCCAAGAAAATGTAAGGCAGAAATCTTAGGAATTTTGAGAAATAATTTTCTTCCTTATAAGAGAGAGGTTGAGGATCAACCCTTTTTTCCACCCTACCTTCATTTTCTTAAAAAGAATTATTTATTTTTAGTTTTACCTATTCATTCATTTATTTTAATTTGACCAGAGAAAGACAAAAAGAGAGAGAGAGGGAAAGTGAAAAAGCAAACCACCAGGTCCGGGACTCAAACCATAGTCAGCCACGTGGGAATGTCCAGCACCTCAACCACTATGCCACCTGCTAGCCCTACCCACCCTACCTTCTTACTGAATGTGAAGATCTCATGTATAGAGATAATGTTTGGGCTATTGACAGCCAAGTGATCAGGAGCGATACCTCCAATACTGCAGCTGGAAGGGTAGAAGGAAAGA